>NC_092349.1:62911988-63211988 GCF_963676685.1 Mytilus edulis
GATTCACAAAATTTGCTCTCTGCACATTCTTGGAATTCATCTTCACAAAGTGAATTGATGATGTGTTTTTTAAATGTTATTGACAAATAGTTGACAGTTTTCGATGGAATTCCAAAAGAATTCCCAGGGTCACAAACAAAATCCATAAATAGATATGCAGTAATTACGTCATACGAATGCGACGTTATTCGTAAACAATATGGCTGAAAGTCATCAGAATCGGGTCTAAGAATAACGAATTTTTCATTACCAGTCGTCCATTCGGCCATACAATCAACGTGCTGAATTAGGTTCATTTTCAAGTTATTATGAATACATTCCTCATGTTTAAAGTCAAACATTATTCCTGTTCCTGATCCACATTCACTTTCCATTCTTGCCCTCGGAATTTTGTTTGCACAGAGTTGCTTTCCACTTTTACGAATTTGCATATTGAAACCTCCTGAAAATGGGCATTTTATTGGAGGAGCCGTTTGAAAACTTGGTGACGTCATTGGCCAATGATCTAGATTCAAATTATCGCACATTGATGGACTTTTTACTGACATTTTTGTTGATGTTTTAATTTGTATGACGTCATCGGATTGTCTCAAAAACTGAATACACAAATATTCAGTTTCGGCAAGAAGTTGCGTTTTTTCGGTATGTTCCACTATAAATTTGTCATGTTCTCGTGTTTCATTACATTTGCGGATGGACTCAGCACATACAAGACCATTATTTGTACAATACGATGATTCTATTGTATCCTTGGTTATTTTCGACCTCAATGAAGCCTCGTTATCATATGTCGCTATCCACATACTTCTCCTCGTAACAAACTTCGGAAACGTGCATCCATTCGTAACAGATATCACCATAAGTATATGTAGTACAGCCAACCGCATGCTACATCTGGAATTCATTTTGTCTTTCATAAACAATGTCAACTGAAAATATAAATAAAAATTAAAGCAATGAAAGAAATATTTTATACATTTGTTGGAGTTATATTTGCAATTTTTGCAAAAAATTTTGGGTAAAAAAATCATTCCATTTGACTTTTCTTAATGGTTCGGTTGTTTCTTATCATTTGTTATATTTTTTCACTTTGCAAATGTATGTTTCTTCTAATTTTAACACTAGTACATGTATGTCCGTAATTAGTTTAAAAGTGTTACCTCGTACTCCAAAGTTTGACGTCCCCTGTTGTGATAATATTGTATGAATATGTTTTTTTCTATGAATAATGTAACACTTCAACCCTGCGATTTTGCAGTTTGATGTTTTTCACATATTTAAAAAAAAAACACAGTAAAGGTGACAATTAGTTAAAGTTATGAAAAACATATCATGGAAAATTATTTTATATGTTTAGAATTACAACAAATCAAATAATTATTCTACTAGCAAATAATTGCACTTCAAAACTTGTTGCTAAATTAATAAAAGCTGAATTAAAACTTATTCAATCTGACATTTATTGGAAATTGGTAATAAAAAGCAACTTGTGTCAACATAAAATGGCTATCGGGGTTTGTGTGGTCGTCTGCCGCCTGATTAGTTCAAACGTAGGACGGCTATCACAATAATAATATACAATTTTGATTAGTAAAGCGATCCTTTCAAATATCATTTCTTTAGGTATATTATACATATACTTTACTTAATACATGCATAGATGTTCTCGGCGTGAGAAATGTTTCTTAGTCTTCTTAATTAATTCAAAGTATCAAAAGTTTCTGTAAGATTTTTGCATACTAGCATTATTTCCATTAATTGTTAGAAGTATTCAATTAGGAATATCCGTCTTTTATCAACTAAGACTCTTATACGGTCATGTGCAATGCCCAAAGTAAATTTATTCAGAATGATAATACAGTAAATTAAAAAAAAAAAGTCTAGTCTTGTTTCAAACAACAAAAAGAGAGTTGATATTAATCCTAAATACCAGACCCAATGAACAGCCATGACCCTATTTATTCAATATATATAGTTCCTAAGCTAAAAGATAGCGGGATTTTCTCGCTGGTTTGGTTAATTTCGGCTATAATCTGCTCTTTGGTCGGATTGTCTCTTTGACACATTCGTCGGCCTTGTCGTCCCTATTCTGTGATTTGAAGATTTTTTTTACTTTTTTTTTATTAATTTTACATGTATCTTTAATGCTGTCTGAAATACCTGTAATTGAAAGTAAACCTTCTCAAAAAATTGCTCCTCAGTTGTGTTTTAAGTAAGTGAAAGTTTTGACGAATTGTTGAAATATGCAACCGTATTGTTAGAGTTACTACATCAGCTATATTGAGTGATTGGTTGTTGGTGTTTTAACGCCACTTTGGGGTTATTTAGTGGCGGTCAGTTTTTATGGGTGCCCAGAGAAAACCAGTGTTCTTCGATAGGAAAACTGACAATTGAAGTCAATTTAGATTGGAGTCGAGTGCATGACGACATCAGATATATATACATGTAGCAACAAATCAGATTTATCAAAGCAATGTTGATAAAATTGAAATTGTCGGTTCAATAAGTTTTATCGGACGTTCCCTTCAAATTTGGACTTCACAAAAGAACATATCCAATGCAAAAAACTAAAATTGATTTGTATATGACATTTACATGTTAAGTGTCACAGAATCTCAAATAATGAGAGGAAATATGTTTAAAAATAAAAGTAAACATAGAATCTAACTGACCTTCAAAGAAACGTTCAAAATCAGGTTTCCAAAGAAATACAATTATTGAAAAAAGTTTTATAGTCACAAGAAATGATAACTTGATATTTTACAAGTGTTATCAGTTTTTCTATCTACAGCAAAAAGAATTGAAATGTTTGTATTTGAAAATATAATTGAATGCAGTACTAGAGTACGTGTAGGAAGCCAAAACATAAAGTATCTGTTAACATTGAATTTACTATTACATTTGTACTTGTTAGTTAAGTCCGTGTTCAATCGTATTCATTCACAACCCTTTTTAGAGTTGATAATATAATGCGGTAATCATAGTTGTTTCGAATACCTTAGTACGCACTGCATACGAAAATAAGGCTTTGCTTACGAGACTTGCTAAATTTATTCAATAATTTGCATATTTTTCACATTTTAAAACCTACTTCGTGTTTTAAACATTTCTACTTTACTGATTAAGAAATAAATGTTTCACACTTACTTGTCTATAAAATAATTTCTTCAGTTAAAACAAATGAGAAACCTGTATGAAAATTAAGTACAAAATCGCACAAGAAGTATTAAAAATTTATATAGATGAGTTATTTGCATGTTGGGTCCAATTTCATCCTTTCCATTTAGTTCTTAGTCGAGAATCGGCTCATTCTTACAAATTACTGCAACGATTTCAACGATCTCCAAATGAAAAGAATTATTAATGAAATTTGAAATTAACATTTATGTCAATGTAAAGCTAGGAGTGGATACTGCGACTTGGCATGGAATCGACATAATAATAAATACACCGTTCTTCAGTCTTTATACAAATGTCCTTCAACACGATGGTGTTTACGAAACTAAACCGTTCAAATTGTAGTATAATGATATTGAAACGTCAAGGATATTATTTTCTTTAGCTAATTCATAAAAAAAGCATGTATGTTTTACTAAAATAGCATTTCAGGTAGAACGATGATGGAATAGATAAGATTGCTTTCTTGGAATTTCAGTACAGAAAGTACGCTTTGCACTAATAGAAATACATACTGTATATGTAGTCGTTTTGTATACTTATATCCCACACAAAACTTTAATTGACTCTTTCAAAGGTTCATGATCAAAATAATGGCAGACTAATTACAAGTATAAGGTGCGTGAGATATATTCTGAATTATCAAATATCTAATGAACAGAATCTATCAAATAAATAAAAGAAAAGGGAGGGGCAAAAAAATGCAAACAAACAAACACCTAATAAATCAAGCAAAAAAAAATCAAGAAATACGGAGAAAAAACCTTCATCAATATCCAGCAACTCCATTCGTCTCAACTCGGCCGATTCCGTACCCTCATGATAGAAGGAGAGTAGCGGATTCTACCGAGGATTGCCGAATGCCAGCAACTCAAGACGAACAAATAAACCAACAAGAACTCTCGAAACCCATCTTTACACTGTGAGTATTTCTTCATAGCTATACATTTCGAATTATTAGCACCAAAAAGCAGTTTGATACCTTTGTTCTATTATGTTCAATCAAGGTCCAATGTTGATTAATCAATCTTGACGAAAATTACAAACTATTAATATACATGTAAAAGACATCCTTAAGACGAAGCCGTAAAACGATGGTTGCAATACTTTGAGCAGTTTTAACAGAAGATTTCAAAGAAAACTTTCCAAAAAATGAAAAAATATTGACGACGGACGCAAAGTGATTACAATAGGTCATCTGGTCAGGAAAAAAACCTGCTCAGTTAAGAAGCAAAGTTGACGAATAAAACATCTCATTATTAAGAAAGCAAGGTTAAATCTGATTGGTAATTTTAGTATCTTAAGCTAATTCCTGATATTGGCAGCTAGTAAAAGTAACCAAAAGATACTAATATGTACACGAACAAGAACCTAGCTAAGATGACAACAATACTTCACTCTTTAAAAAAAATCCAATGCAAACTAGGGTACTGAAAATGACATCCAAAAACGACATATAAATAATACATAGTATGGCAATGGTGACCGAATACTAATTGGCAGTGGCAAGCTATAGTATATGAATACATATAGGTACCAAAAACCTTAGTACCAGTGATAAGCTTAGTAAGCTTAATACCAGTTGCTTAATTGATTTTTTAACCTTGTACTAGACTTATTTTTGTCATATTGGGGCCTTTCACAGCTAATGATGTTGCTCATTGTTGCAGGCTGTAAGGTAACACGTTTTTGCCTTAATCCCCGTGATCTTGAATCTAGTTGAGCGTTGTCTCGTTTGTATTCATACCACATCTTCATATTTTATATAACTAAGTTAGCTTTATAATAGTCGATAAGCCAGCTAAAACTAATAGTTGAATTTGTACTTTAAAACAAACGATCAGTTCTTGTATAGTAATACTGAAAATCTATGCAATGTCACAATGTTATTTGAAATTCAAAAAGCATCTTTTGAATTATGAAATATCAATTTTCTGAGCAATTTTCTATCATGAACTGAAATTAAAAGTGAAATATGGAAAACAGCATAGATTTCATACAATGCAATTGACTTTCAACATAAAAGCACTTAGAACAGTTTTGATTTTTGATCTCGAAAATCAATAATATCGAGTTTAGTAATTTCCATCGTATTAGCCAATCAAAATATGGTATTTTATCGCGAAGTATAATAATATCGTTTATCTAACCTAGTGCAACCAATCAAATACTGTATGATAGTTACACCTGTAATAATAGATTTACATTGATAACAATGAAATTAAATTCAGTAATGGCTCGTGTTCTATTTCACCTATGGATTAGTATCGGTGACAAATGGGATATTGTTTTGCTAATTGCTACTTCAAAAGACACATTCAAATGCTAAAAAAAATAAAACTACAACAAAAGCTCAAATTTTAAATTATCAAAGAATCTTCCAATTAAATATCAATGAAATGTTTCATTTAATCGTAAACTGATCATAATTATGCACGTATATCAGATTGGCAGACAGTCAAACGTTTAGAACTTTTTTGAACAGCTCTTCATTTTGCAATAATTTAAACGAAATTAAACACTGAAACACAGGAAACTACATTCAAACCAAACCAATATTATGAAAACAAATTGTTCAAAAGGAAAACTTGACATAATTATACACAATATATTTAATATACATTTTTTTCATATATCAAAGTAAGTGTTCTAAAAAAAGCACATACAATTAATTATTCTCCAAATCACTATATAAATGCTCTTGAAAACATATTCAAAGGATACCAAAAGGATATTCAAGCTAACTGACAATACCATGGCAAAAATGACAACGAAAAACGACCATTTCTGATAAGTTATTATATCATGAAATGCACTTCAAAGCATTAATTATTTACTCTGTGTTTAAATCGATTTTAAGTGCAATTTCTTAACCATTATTTGCTTTCGAAAGCATAAATTTCACACATATGATGAATTTAAGGACATGAATATTTCAGGACTGCGTGACGGAGTGTAAATGTACTATATCAATTACTATATCAATTTCATGACAAATGGGGAGGATAGTGGTCATTTTAAGGTCACACTAAAAGGCAGACAAAGAAACCCGAACTCCCGTCCAACGGCTGTTGCTAGTTAAAGTTTCGAACTGAATGATTGATTCAGACATGCATATAGAACATAGATACGATTTATTGTAATGTAAACTTTCGTTGTGAAAATAAAACTGTTAATATCCCATGGTAGTTGCTATCAAAAGGTATAAATCAATCGAACAGTCCTTATCAGTTCGAATCGTTAGTGCAGGATCATATTTAGCATGGACTCCGATCGCTTTCAAAAGAGATATATCATCAGTTATTCCAAAACGATATAATAATTATTGATCCAAATAAAAAAAATAAAATCAATTAATATGCAGTTACCACTTTAAACGCCTATTAGTTAATTGTGCAAGTGTAAATTGAAGGTATAATTGATTTCAGGTACAAAACAGACAATTGTGAAGACTCACATGTAACCAAAGGTCTATAAAAGATATTTAATAGGTACATTTAAAATTGAATATAGAGATAACAATAATTCAGTGATTTGATTACATCTAATTGATAAAACTCGGCAAATAATTTTCGATAAAATAAATGTTGGCTCAGTCCAAGAAGGTTATGGAAATTCCCTTCTCATTCAAAATAAAACAAAGACAAATTTATATGTTTTGCTCTTTTCTTTTTCTTCTTATCTTTCACTTGTATGTCTCTTAAATATCATGAGTTTGATTTGAATTATGTAATAATGAATTTGCATGCTATGAAATTTTATTGATTAAAATATTGTATCATACATGGCGTTCATTATCACTGGACTAGTATATATTTGTTTAGGGGCCAGCTGAAGGACGCCTCCGGGTGCGGGAATTTCTCGCTACATTGAAGACCTGTTGGTGACCCTCTGCTGTTGTTTTTTATTTGGTCGGGTTGTTGTCTCTTTGACACATTCCCCATTTCCATTCTCAATTTTATGTAGAAGACGATCTAGATGGACTAACTTGTGTCTTTTAATTTTTGCGATATTGTGCAAATAAAATATGTTAATACGTCAATGACAATAAAATGACAATAAAATGACAATAAAAAGAACAATAAACTAGAAGTATTATTGCAGGACAATTATTCAAAAATTGTATATGGTAATACGTTCAATCAGCTGTTTATTTCCCTGGGTAAACAGTGGAGTGTAACAAGAAATATACTATATATGGATGAGTTTTGTTACAATCAAGATTTGACGAGTATATATGATTATGCTGTTAAAACTATTAAATGATAATAAAAATCCAAAGTGAAAATCACGATTTTCAAAAAACAATTAATGCAACAAGTGCACAATAAATCCGGAGAGACTAAAAACTTAGTGTTCAAATTATATCTTAAGAGACCTTGCTAAAATTCTTAAATACAGCTTGCAAACACAATTTATCCCATTACGATATATCTAATGATACTTATCATTTATCAAGTAAAATGCAACAGTTTCGATGCGTTCAATATTTCTCTCCAGAAATGGAAAGTTCATCGCAAATTTAGATACGCATTCAGTTGGGATTTGCCGTTTATCAGGAAATTTTTGAGTCATCCCGTTAGTAAATCCAAAGATGTTGAAATACATGGAGATATAGATATGTATGTAGCAACAAGTGTATTTTAACAATTGTCAAACATACTAATAAATTATAGCTAAAAGTGTTGAAAAATGAATGCTGACGAAAACACTCAAATTGCCTCAGAGACGGTGCACATACAAAAGCATAGTGTAATCCAATTTGTAAGTTTTTTCTCATGAATAAATAAATGAGTAAACATTTAGTTATAATCTGCTTAATATTTAAAAGACGATAATCATTATTATTTTGACAATTTGCTATTCACACATCCCAATAGAAAAAAAAGTAGGTAGTTTGGATTCATTGCCCCTTTCCATATTATGCATCTACTCTGGAGAGTTGCAATTAAAAACTAGGACATTTTGGTCATTATCCCTGACGCACCTTTAATTGAGGAATACAAAAAATGATTGTAAACAAAAAACCTCTTTATAGAGATATTAGACATGTTTTTATTTTTTACAAGTGACTGAGCGTTACCATTTGTGTTGATTTGGAAAGTAAAGGACCATAGAATAAATATGTAAAAACAATGGAGTTATTATACATGAATTCAAATTATTAAATTTTCAAAGAACTTGTTATGGGGAAAATGTTTTTTTTTTACCATGGAGAGCTGCATCACGAAAGGATATTCTGGGTATGCAAATTTACGGGAAAATGAATCACTATTCGTACCTCGAAAATTTAAACAAGTATGTGAAAATGTCTCAGCTTCGAAACGAGCCATCATAACATATTCAAGTTTACGATACAGGCTGAGCTACAGAAAAAAAAACGTTACAATTACCGCCTATGGAGAAACAATTGCGCATATTGCCCCATTTGGTATACAAGTTAATACTTTAGGTTTTATGTATAAGGAACGCTAGAAATAAACAAAAATCAGAAAACTGAATTCAATATGTCGCACAGATATAAAAGATGTCTGCTTTGTCCACATTACATTGTATGGTTTATCAAACAACACATTGTGTATAATATTGCTGCTAAAGAGACTATTGTGTAAAATTATCATAGCATGTATAATTTAATTGTATTCTCATATATAGCAGTATTTATCATGCAATTTTCAATGTTTGCCTTGTCAATAGTAATAAATAGTAACATAAATTAATTAATTTGCTAACTGAGTAAAATATCTGTAATTTAATATCTATCTCAGGTTATATGGGTCGATGATACCAGTAGTGAGAAATACGTTTGTTGTGAAAATTCTATTGAAATATATTTTTTCTAACATCAATTGAATAAACACTGAAAAATGAGACAGATACATATGTTTTTATTTGAACGGTATGGAATTAATAAAATTAAGTTAATTAACAAATAAAGACTTTTATAGAGCATCAACATTATATTTGAGCTTTGTAAACACAGGTGTGTACGCATTATTAATGCAATATACATTATAGAATTTTTAAGTGTTTCATTTTACCGACTTTTTACCCAGAGATCAAAGACGAGAATTTAAACAACAATTAAAGGTCACCGTATGACCTTCAATATTGAACAAAATTAATTTCGTATTGTGAATTATGAAAGGACTTGGCATCACGGCAAAATGTAAAACAATAAAATCTTGATAAAGGAGTATCAATGAATTTCGAAATGATTTTCCAAAACGGAGACAATTCCTAAGACAATGACCAACCCCGTCAATCCCTTATACCCCCAAAATAAAACACCGTCAATCCCTTATCCCCCCCAAAATAAAGAAAAACGTGTGTAAACTGCTGACAAATCATCAGGAGCTCAACCTAAAAATTAATAAATTATAATTAAAGTAATTTAGCTGTTAAAAAATCGACAGCTACATTAAACAAAAGATCAAACTTTTAAAAATAAAGTACAAAAAACAGTATATGTCAACGGAACATTCAAAGTTAATAAGCCAAAAGGAACCTAAAAACACCAAGGCAAATTCGTACGACGACGAACGGACAAACAGGTCCACACAACACTAATTTCTCTTCCTATAAAATAAAAGGCTGAGCAACATGAACCCGACCAAACCTGGGTAAGTATATACAAAATTATATCGTCGCTGGGCTTCTAAAATGTCGTATATGACTTTTTTGGCTAAAAATACTTTTTGACACCATTGGTCTGGGCGGGAGGAATTCTTTGGTATTATAAAATAGCATACAGTTAAACCAATCAAAATGTGTGAAATAAGACATAGTAAAAAATTGCCAATGTCAGTTGTTTGTAAAGTTTGCTTCCAAAATGTTGTATGAAAACTTGAAAATGGTTGTAGAATGGCTTTGGGAAAAAAATAATTGTACATTTCTTTATTTCTGTGAAAATAATTTAAGTTCTTGGATAATCCAGAAATGTCAAAGTTTTAATTTCACTGCTATTTACAAAAATGTTCAAGTTCACATACGACATTTTGGAAGCATGCATTTTGCCAAAATTTTCAAAGCCTGTTGGTGTGATATTTTTTCTTGAAAAATTTGTAATTTACAACATTTTAGAAGCCCAGCGACGATATGTTGTTCAAATGTGCATTTCCAGAAACCAATACTAATACTAAAAATCCAGCCTAAAAATAACAAATATAGGCGTAGGTACTTTAATTCGTGGAGTGCTACTAGTAGTTTTATGGAAATCGAAATTCTATATGTAGGTTGTTGATCTTGATCTGCAATTTATTGAATGATACTGATTTTATATATATATAAAACATTCGGAGGAGATTGTTCTTATGTTCAAATAACTTTATACCTGAGCAGATACGCAAGAGGGTGACTTCCTTCCGATAATTTAGTGCTTGCGTTTCAAATTACACTGATGGGTCTGTTTCCATCTACATGCAATCCAAGGCAACAAATAGGTTTTCTTTGTATAACCAGATTGTTTATGCGGTAGAAATATTGTACTGTAAAACTGCATTTATATTAAGTCATATAACTTCTGAATAAAGAGGGATCATATCTATTTTTTTGAAACATTTTTGGATAAGGAACTCGAACATCAATCTTACTCTTTTCTAGTTCTGTTTATTTTTACTGAATAATCCAGTCGTCATAGTTCGCTAACTTATCCCCCGTTGGTAAACAGGACAACAGACACCAGACATTATTGTTTGTTTATGTAAAAGCGAAATATCGATAAATATCATTGATAAAGTACACGATTATACGTTTTAATATCCAATGGTCTTTATAAATTATTAAATGCATTTATGCTTTATAAACTATTAACAACGCAGCGAGTGCAATCCCTTTATTCCTAGCAGAGAGCTAGCAGAACTTCGTTCGATTATTAGTACGTTTTGTCACAATTTATATTATATAGCGGGGGTTTCACAGGTACAGAAATAACAGCTTCAAATTCCTACTGCGACTGCTTTTTAATTGCTATTTTCTGTCTTCAGAATTGATTGTTAACAATACAGAGGGTGTAGTCTCACTCCATCAGTGAGAACATTGACCACTAAAGACAAAAGAACAAAGAGATGTACAATTGCTTATCTCTCTAAGGCCTTCAACATTGAGCAATCTCATAATGTATGGTAAGATATAACCGTTCAAGGATAACAAATAGGAAAGAACTCAAAAAAGAACACAAACTGCCTGATTTAGTCTTACATTTAAACGGCAAAAACTCTACAATCACTCAAAGCTTTTACAAAGATGATCTAGTCAGTCAGTATTTCCAGACATTAGAAGAAGGATCTCCATCGTTTAACGTTGCTAATTTAGAGAAGAAACATTCAATCAAGCGCAAATGACAATAGAAATTCCGAATAAGACTGGATGCAAGCTATTCAGTAAAAAAACCAAAAAAAACCCAGAAACATATAGTTTAAAAAAAGTTTTGCTTGTACTTTATTGCATGATGATTTACATTACCTTATAACAAAATTTTAATGTGCATTATAAAAATTGATAAGATATTGTATGATTGCCAATGATAAGACAACTTTTCCTGAAATTTAATTTCCTCTCGTGACCAAGAATATTACAACACCTTATACAAAACCAACATGAATTTACATTTCCTACCTCCTTTTATTTGCTATTTTAATAGTCTACAAATTTATTTTATCAATCTTATTGGCGTTGCTAGTAGTCAGTAAAAACGGGTTATCTGTCCCTTAATCTATGTTGCCATTCCGAGGTAAAGACTCGTGTGTATGGCAGTTGGTTTTCTCATGTTCCGTTGATTGGTAGCGTTTGATTTAGTGACTTTTTATGAATTTTAATTTGTATTTAAGTTCGGTATCTTCATTATATTTTTTATTCATTAAATCGAATAACTAACACTGAAAATGAAATTTGACGTGGACTGAACGATTCTTCCTAGTCACCACCAAAAGCTTCCCCCACTTTTTTTATCCTCCGTCTTACATGTATCTTTGGTTTTAAATTTTATAAAAATATAAAATCAAATTTTCTACCTGTACCACAGTTCACAAAACAAACGAGCCAGTCTTATAAACACAAACAATATTACTATGATTTACATGCATATATATCTTCCGTGATAACAAACCATATACAAAGATTAATTTCCGCCTGGATATTAATTAAGCTATAGTAATTGTTATTAGATGTTTGTGGGATTCATGTCAAAAGGACAAATGGCAAAGTAATCAATTGCTATTGAAAGCTTCATAGGATATTAGTCTTTTAATGGATATTTGTCTGTGAGAGCAGGAAGAACTCAAGAACACAGAGGAAACGACAAATATGAAAAATTATCGACGAACTCTTCAGTAACAAAATCATGCTATGAGCTACTCGGTAATAATTATTTCATTTGTTGACAATTAGCTTATTTTGAAATGACAAAATTACCATAATTTGGTTTGATGACAGAGCTTGGACAGTTTCTTGTGCAGACGTTCAGTCTCAACCGGTGCAACCGCGGCCCAGGGGATACAGCTTGCTATTTTTGTCAATCGTTAAGCGCTATCAAAATGTTTTTTTTTAGTTGTTTCAATGTGTTGTTAGGTAGCTGTCTTCTTGGTGTTTGATTCCAATAATCACTCTATTTATGAATAGTGGAAATATTTTTTTATGTTTTAAAACGTCTTTTAGAGATTAGCACTGAAGATCAGGTTAAATTTGCTTTTATCGGAGGTATAAGAGGTGTTATTGTACATGCACATGTCCCTAGTGTATGTTTATAGTCAGTGTTATCTGAGTATAGGATTACCAATACATCTTATCGACTATAACATACTCAAGCACTGCAGTACAAGTTCGACAAAAGTAAATAAAATCATTTAAAATCTTAAATGTTTTTCTCTCCATTTAATTCCACCTTATGTAAATGCTGTATTGCAATTGGATGAGAGAAATGGTAATTTTCACAAATATTCTTTATACTGATATTTTCTTTTCTCTGCTGACGTGTTTGTCATTGAGGGATTCCATGTACATTTGTAACAGGGTATTTGTTAGCAAATATACCACACCATATGGAACATACCATGTCCAAATATAACGCGACTTCTGAAGACCTTTTTTCATTGAAATGGATAAAAAGAACATTCGTTGGAATAAGACAATCATATCATGCTTACAAGGAGTATTTGTCAAAAGTTTACAATACCATATTGCAATATTCAAACGCCATAATTAGTGCACAAATGGGAAAATATTGTCGTATCACCATGTAACAGTACCTACGGTACCACAAAGTCTTCCCCAAGTAGGTCTAATTATATTAAATATCTCAATAAAAACCTAAAAGAAAATTGGTAATGGCATACAATGATTACTTCTGTATATAGTCAGTAGATTTAAGCCAAACTAGATGTACTATAAATATTCTCATCACTAAACAGAAATATGAACAAAGCAAAGAGATATACGGATTAGTGGTATAACAAGAAAACTATAAAACCTTTATATACTCGTAATTGTATTTTTGTTGCTGAGATTAGCCGAGACGTGACATGCATGTAATACTTCTACTTAATAGGATGGCTTAGCTATATCTTGTCTTCGATAAAACTCTTCTTGTAATGGTTAAATTATTACAAATATTCTTTTGTCGCTGCAAATATTTTTTCATTTAAATATTTTCTTGTGATCATTTCAACTGATATTTTTTTATTTTTCAAGAAACAAATCTTTAAATATCTTTATTTACGTGTAAGAGCAAGGATTCCAACAAAGAACCAAATGATGGTTTATGTCATCTTTTATTTGTTTGTAGAAAGTACCATAGGCCCGCTGCTGATCAGTCTTATCTATCTATTCTTAGACTAGTTTTTAAGATGATATTTAAAAACAACCTCAAATTGGTTATATAAAGTGTCATTTGAGGCAAGTCTTGTAAGTCCTATGTTGTGGAATGACATTTGAAGATCTTATCATTGTTGTTTAAGTTTCTCTCTATCTGTCTAAAGAAAGAAAAAAAATCTAATTTATTCAAGGACAAAAACTCCCATATAAGCAGTCGATTCACAATTTCGGTCACGTTCCGAATTTGTACATCCTTGTTACTGATTATGTTTATTATTTATAGCTTTAATCTATTTATACTACAGCTTTTAAAATAAAAGGCCACATCTACACAAACATGTGTTAAACTAGATATTTGCCTTTAAGGAGTAGTTTGATAATAATCGGGAAATTAAGAAGTAAATCTCTTAGACTACATTATTGTACTTTTGTCCCGTCAGATGTTCATTGCTTCTATACACAAATGTATAAATGTTTTCAAAATATTCACAATTTGTGGATTTAGCCTTATCTTCTATTTCTAACCACGATGGTGGTTGTCTTCGTCCTTGTGATTGGCAGACACAATAAAATTCCACAAACTTTTAAATTATACTAGATACCATAGGATTTATTCATAGATATAAGAAGATGTGGCCAATGAGAAAACTATCCATCCAAGTCACAATTTAGTAACGCAAACCATTATAGGTCAAAGTTCTGCTTTCAACACGGAGCTTTGGTTCACATCGAACAGCAAGCTATAAAGGACCCTCAAAATGACTAGTGTAAAACCATTCAAACAGGAAAACCAACGGTCTAATCTATATAAATAACGAGAAATGAGAAACAGTTTGGTTGAAATTTGTCCAGTAGTTTCAGAGATATTTTAAATAAAAGTACGACGACAACGACGGATGACAGGCAAGAGCTTCGTCGGGTTATTGGTCCAGGTTAACCAAAAAATCAGTTTTATACATATTCAAGAGTGTACTTTAAAAGAGGGACGAAAGATACCAAGGGGACAGTCAAACTCATAAATCGAAAACAAACTGACAACGCTATGGCTAAAAATGAAAAAGACAAACAGAAAAACAATAGTACACATGACACAACATAGAAAACTAAAGAATAAACAACACGAACCCCACTTCGGCTGTTGTCTGATCTTTGGTTGGGTTAGTGTCTCTTTGACAGGTCCCTCATTTCAATGCTAAGACTTATTCAATTCTTAATTTTATTTAACTAACGTAACAATTAGAGTAATATAATTCACCATTAGTAAAGACACTTATGAGTTTTCCGCATCTCAAAGTGTTAATGCTTGACAAAGACAAACTTTTGCTCCTAAGCCCGAACCAACTTAAAAGTACTTTCTGCAGCCAATGATTTAAAAAAATAAATAAAAACAAAGACAGAATAAGAATACTGAAAACATTAATGATAAAGAACAAACATTATAGGAAATTAAGGAAACATTACTGTTGATAATCAAACAAACAATCATGTAATATTTACTGCAACACGAGACAATCATCAAAAGATTTAGAACAAAAAAAACAAAAAAAAAACTAAATGATAAAAAACATGGAAAAAATAGAATTATAAATAGCAAAACGAATTTAAAACTAAGCAAACATAACTTTTCACAAAAAGTAAACAATCCTATAAAATAAACTGAAACACGAGAGAATCGTGAAAATATGTGATCGTTCGTGCAATACGAGATAACAGTACCGATATTTGTCAATTAGTTATCAGTTACCGAAGAAAATTGATATCAGTTTCAAATATATGTAACATTTTACTAATAATTGTTCAACCAACAGACCATTTTATTATTAATAAATCCTCTTAGCTTTTTGTACGGTGCAGTATTTTATAGGACTGCATATAGATCATATTTTTACATTTGGTTAATTAGACTTTATTAGATTAGGTATATAGATGGAATGGATTAAGTTAAGTATATCTTTACAAATATCGATTAAGTTAGTTTTTATGAGCATGGAACAAAAGTTCTATTCAGGGTAATGCTAAAAGAGTGAGGAATGGTACATCACTTATTCCGAACTTAATGTATAAATATAAATATATCATTAAGATTGTATACTCTTGGGTATTAAAAATAGAATTTGTGGATTTATTGGCATTAAGCCTTTGAACTTTGGATTTTATATGCAACTTTGAAAAGAATTAAATCTGATTTTATGTCAATCTCCTGTTTTAATTAACTTAAGGACAGAAGTACGTGACTAATTCAATTCGTTTTTTTATTTTCACAAACAACATTTTGTAAATACACTTAAATTTAAAAGTGGTAATTTGTTGTTCTCGGAAAGAAAGAAAAATAAAATGCGTAGATACCTCAATCTGAGACAGCAATATCACGACATTTATAAACAAACACACATCTAGTTAATATTAACATGCATTATTTCTTTAACATATGACAGTTGTCGATAAGATATGCCAAGCTCTAAATCGTCTCGTATTGGAGTTGCTTTATATAGATATAGGAAGATGTGGTATGAGTGCCAATGAGACAACTCTCCATCCAAATAACAATTTATAAAAGTAAATCATTATAGGTCAAGGTACGGCCTTCAACAAGGAGCATTGGCTCACACTGAACAGCAAGCTATAAAGGGCCCCAAAAATTAGCAATGTAAAACCATTCAAACGAGAAAACCATATAAAGGGCCCCAAAAATTAGTAATGTAAAACCATTCAAGTTATGATTAACTTGAACAGAAACTATTGAAGAGATTTCATCATCGATACACTTCAAATGAAAAAAAGATATCATGCATATATCAAGACATCCACTACCTAGTTTCCTTACTTTTATGGTGCTTGATTAGTTTTTTTTTAGTAACCGAACGTCCCCGCCCTCTTGTACCCTTTTTTTCAATTTAGGTCAGTGGTTTACCAAAATGTAAATACAGCCCCCCCCCCCCCCAAAAAAAATCACTTACATATTGCAGCATGAGTCTCCCTTAATTTGTTTACAATTAACACACTTTACTATTCAATACCTTGTATATATCTAATAATAATATATTGCTTATAAAAGCATGCTTTGGAGCCACTTGTAATAAATCAAATCAAATTGTACGGCAAAAAGAAACAAAGAGGAGAAAAGTTAACATTTTTAAACACATTCTAAGTTTTCTTCAAGCACTGTAAAACATTGATATATACTAGTATTCAAATAGATATAAAACGCCACATGATTCTGTCTTTTTCAATAAAATTTCGTCGATATTTTCGTGCAAAATGGTAAAAAAAGAATCAATTGACAAGAACAAAATTGTTATAAATTTACGATAATTTAAATGGTTGAAAATACCTGTGTATCACGTCATACGTCACTTGCTAAAATGATCGTGTGCTGCTTGTTATTAAGTTGAAAACAGGAAGGAGACTAAAAGCGTCGAGTAAAATGTTATTTCTTGCTTAATTTAATGTAAATTTCATCTTTATTTAATATTGTCTCGTGTGTTGATGTGGTGTTAAACACCAGTATTCAATCAGTAGGAATTGTTATTTGGATAGAGAGTTGTCTCATTGGCACTGATACCACATCTTCCTATATCTATTATATGAATTTAATTTAGATAGACTGTTAAACATTGTAAGAAAGTTTTAATAGTTATATAAACCTCTTTCAGACTTATCCGTTTCTCAAAACAAACAAAAAAAGAAATTTTCATCACTTTATACACCAAACAATCTACATTTACCTATTTACTGAATATCTCGAATTTGATTTGTTGAACATTTTCTTTCTCTCCTCTCACTGCGTTTTTTTTCCTTATCTGATATATATTCATATAAAAACATGAATAAAAATGTATTTGATGACTTGAATTTGTAATAAGAATATTCTGCAGATTATACAAGACCTTGCGTTATGATTTGACATTAAAATACTTCGTTAAATAAAAGACATATTTGAAATTTTAATACTTTATTATGGATCTGGTACCAATTAAAGATGTATTTTATATCATGAACATATTACCTTCTCCTCTCATTACCATTATCTTTAAGGATAGTCTAGCTATTTTTAAGTCCTGCGTTGGCGTGTATTAGAAATTCAAATCAGAGTTTTGTATATTTTATATACATATTATCATTCATATATTTATAAATATAGCAATTTCTTTCAGTTTAGCAAACTACGTCGGTAAGCTCGTGGAAGCGTGCTTCGATTAATGTAGGTCGTGGGTTCGAATCCCGAAAGGTTCAGACCAAAGACAACAACATTCGTATTTGTGGCTTCTCCGCTGAGCATGTGGCCTTTATGAGTAAGTGCATTATGGTCGACTCGGAATCAAAAAAATATGCCCAGGTAGGGTGACATATCTTCCCGCGGACTTTTACCTTGTTAAAATCACACTCGGTGTTCCCGTCTAGTACAAATTAGGGTTCATATCACATTGTCATGTTCGTGTCCTGAATATGCAGATATTTGCCACTGGACCTTAAGCAGTCATATATCCATTCAACTCAGTTTAATTGGATCATTTTGAAAATGGTCCCTCCAAAGCAAAGTCCATGCATGTATGGTGACATATACAGTATTAGCACTCAAATAATCAATCAGTAGATTTTACAGACATCAAATCAAGGAAACATGACTACGTTAATCAAAAAGAATTCCGGAATGACATATTGAATAATATTCTGGGTAGTAGAAATACGCGGAAGGTTATAATCCCGACGGACAAACATGTTCAGACTCCTGGTACATTCTTGACAACCAAGATTTTGGGGAAAACACAAATAACTACATAGTAGAAATAATAAACCAATTTTGATGATTTTCCATTGAATTGATAGTAAATGAATTGAATCATGTCAAAAATAATGCATTGCATGTAACGTTTATTTAATTTAACATCAAGTTTCAATTTCATTTTGGCTTCATGATTTAGTATACAGGTCTCAACTCAATACGTATTTTGTCAAACTTTGTCGCAGTACCAAGGCACAAAAGTTCAAATGGTATGCTATCTCTCTCTCTCTTAAAGCATTCAAGTCCTTCAAATATATTTCATGTTGGAGGCATTGTATATATAGCGATAAGTTATTTGGGTAGCTTTTAGAGAAAGGGAAAGAAACTAGTTAGTCGTTGTCTTATATTGACCCTGATTTTGTGGTCTTCTGAATTATAATTTCCATAGATATTTTTTTTTATGCAAAAGGAGAAAACATAAAATAATAAAATCAATTCATAATACATGGATGGCTTATTTGTATAATTTCCAAAAATCTAAAAATGATTTTATCTGCCAGCTAGTGTTATACACTAAGGGGAATCTTTCTGTTGAATACTGGACAGTTGAAGTAAATTGATAACAAAAGAAGTGTAATCTAATATTGGATTAAAAAAGATTACTGCTATAAGAAAATGTCACCTCACTTGTTTAAAAAATCCCAAAGGTGACAAATTCCCACTTTGTTGTATACAACTGTTAAACAAACAAAAGACAAAAACATACAAAATAAAAGAAATAACGGAAGTTTTCAAAAAAGTTTAGAAAATAAATAAAATCATGTTGCATACCTGTGACACTATATACCAATGCACTCTGTATTAGAATTTCAAAACTCACTTATAGAAATACAGAATTTGTTAGTCGTAAGTCCATATTAAACATGACACCACATCTCTCAACCAGATAACTAGCATCCCTGTCCGTTAGACCTGTTAAACGCCGTGCAAACACATGTTGACGTTTTCTATTTTATTTCTCCTTAGGAACATTAACCACATTTTCCCAATACTCAAACGAAGTTATTAGAACCATTTAACAATACGACTCAGTCACATGTTATAGCTTGATTCAATAGAAAAATATTATTATTGATGCTAATTTCAATGTAGATTTCAGCTGCCAATCATCTAAGCTAATCTTTTTCTCGCTGTTGATGTCTAATCCCTTATTCAGTAAAATATTAATATATACACCAATTTTCACGAGTCTATAGGGGAATTTATTAGTTATTTTCCATCAGAGGGTTGAATTTCATCACCGTTTTCTCATGTTGCCTATTGTGACTATTGAGATAAAAGATATATGGATGCAATAATATGCATGTATATACATTCAATATTAACGCTATTACAATACATTATTAATGAAGTTACATTGTTATTTGCAATATTAATGATATATATGAAAGTCATTATTACGTCTCATCAGGGTGTACCAAAATCGAAGATAAAAAATTCAATGCTGTTATTTAAAACTCGTTTAGTAAAATTTTAAACTATTTTAAATGGAATTGTATTATATGTTAAATTAGTTATGAATCTATAATTCAACTATAATCATTCATTAAAAGTCCAATGAAAATATGATTTTATGTAGTATTGACTTATTTGAGATACTGATAAACTTTTGAATTTGTTTTTACAAGGACACATATACAATTTTAAAAATAAACACAGTGTAAACAAAGAAGAACATTGGATAAGAAGAAAATGCACTTACTAGTGTACCATTAAAAGTCTTTAAAATGTATAATACGATTTTCGAGCGCACAACACGAGTTTAAATGTTACAGTAATCCAAAGATAAAAATTTGAAAAGCCAAAAAAATAAAAGGGGTTTAAAAGAACAACCAAAATCTACCAGCGTTTCAATTACTTTGATTGAAGGGCATCCAATACATTACGAAGCGTTCATTTTCCATGTCAAAATTGGGCCAGATTTTTCTGTTTAACCAGAACTTTTAAAATCTGTTTGCATTGTTTTGTTATAAATATTATATTTACAAGCAGAACATTAGCCATAGATTTCTATATCCACATCAAAATAATGGTTTACAAAATAAAACACGTTTCCCAATAATCGCTAATATTCTATCAAATTTAACATAGATCAAGTTTCTTACCTTTGGGAGCTACTAAACTCTTAGTTCTAGAACTCACAGCAATATTTCACAAAACATGTCACTTTTGTTGATCTGTTTTAAGGTCCTCTGTCAATCTTTTCTCTCGGAGGTGAGAAAATCCGAACAAGTTTGACAACAGTTGGTTTCGTAAATTATGCATAAAGTTTACAGGCACCATATTTTCTTTCCCAATTTATTTGTTTGAATAGCCAAACTTGCTAATGGTATGTCTCTATAGACTTAGAAATAATCAAATTAACTAATCAATGTCCAATTTATAACAATGTTATTTGAAAGAAGCACGTGCCTATTGTCTTCTGATTTTCGGTAATTGTCGTCTGCTTGTGTTCCGTAATGGTCGATTAGATTTTAATTGGAGTAGGTAAATAGCATTTATTTCTCAAAAGTGTTGATCTTTTATAGATGGACATTAATATTGATTATTTTAAATGGAAACTGTAAATGAAAGGCTTTCAAATAGTTTTCTTCTGTCAATATTTAATGATCACTACATCATAGTCGATCATTGCATTATCAGTCCTGTCAATCCCGACCACCTAACCAATCAAGGATTATTTTATGATAAGATAATTGAAATATGGTTTCTTAATATTATGCCTTTTTTATACCATTTTGGGGAATAATTATTTTCTATAACTCATTTTTTATATGCGGATTTACTTTGGAATGCAAAAAACTTATCATGGTGGTTTTAAGATCTTTTAAGGAAATATTAAGTTCCAACTACAATGTATAATTTATCCCCAAAAAAAGTATGTATTTTGTGAAACGCATACATTTTTTTCCGTTATTTATTCGAAACTACACATTGTTTTTTTTTTATATAGATTAGACTGTTGTTATGCCCATTTCAAGGGTTTTACACTAGTATTTTTGGGGGGCCTTTTATAGCTTGAGGTTTGGTGTGAGACTATGATACGTGTTGAAGACCGTACCTTGACCTATAATGGTTTACTTTTAGAAATTGTGACTTTCATGGAGAGTTGTCTCATTGGCACTCATACCATATCTTCCTATATATATATATATTGACCTTTCTTGAAAATGTTAAGATTAGTACCGTAGTTTTATGCAAACAGTTTTTGTAAATGTATCTATCATAAATAAGTATGATAATGAAAGATTAAGCTAAGAGAACTTGGAAATTCAATGACGAGTTATGGTAATTGGAAGTAAGATAGAAAGACATAAAAACAGCGGCTCTTTTCACAAAAAGGCATACACTTATCAGTTTCAATTTCAATTTTAATTTTTTACTATGAAAAGAGTCACAGATGTAAGATTCTCCTGTCGCTATATCGAGCTTTTTTGCAGTCAAAAACAACGAGCCAAGGAGATAGCATTTAATGTTTTCGATATAAGCATATAAATATCACTAATAGTATTATGAATAGTTCTGCACACATTGAATTTGTGCATTTGTTGTTAAAGTTATCTTGATTATATGACTTTGGCAAATACCATATATAACTCGAGACTTGTAATACAAATCAGACAGTGAAATATACAGCATCAATTAAACCAAACATACGAGTTAGTAAGGAGGATTACAAATGTTAGTTTCAACACTGAACACAATTGTCTCTACACTAGAATTTTCTCATATTACATTTGAAAATATCGAACACCAAGAACTGATAATTGAAAAGGTAAAGCTTTATGGATGAATAATTTATCTGAAATAATGTTCGTGTTTTTAATATATCTCCCAGTGGACGATTTGGAGCAACCTTTGTATCATATTAATCGGTATTTGAATTGTATTTTACATGAGAAATGAGATATTAATTCATAGAAAGCGAAATTAAAGCATAGTAGCATTCAATTAACGGAAAATAAACAAAAGTAGATGTTAATATAATTAATGTACAAGAGATGACAACTTTAGATTATTTATGAATTATGTCCGCTGCGATCATTCAGTTTTTGGTCCCTATTGCAATGTTATAAGAGAATCCACATACAGGGAAAACAAGCAACACAAAGCAAGTAAGTCGAGCAGGATGTCATAGTCTTTTTAAAACTAAATATTTAGCAGTGCATAGCACATGAAGGTAATAAGGGATTGTAAAATAAATGATTATGCAGTGGAAATTCATTAAAGCTTATTAAGTACCTCAATACATACGTTTTCAATAAATTTTGTTCAAACACGAATAAAGCATTTTCCCCTAAAAACAAAAAGTTTTTTTTTGCTTCCCTTTGCACAGAAATACTGAAAGAATGAGGAAAAGAAGAAGTAAAGAGCGAGAGAGAAAAAATAGTGGATGAAAGCCAACAATTGATTAAAACGAATCCATGTTTCAACAATTGTTCTGATTTTTGCGTGTATGCGTGAAACGGTCAAATGAGAGGCCGAGATGTAATAGATGTATTTTCTATCTTTTTAGAAAATCTAGAAACTATTTTCAATTTATCATTGATCACATGTAATTGCTTCCAAATTACCTGAAATGACACAAATTAACTAATATGATTTAATAAACAGTCTATAATTATATCACCAAAATAAACATAATAACACCTTTGTTCCCGGTTAATTAATTGTTTTTGTGCAATTATTGCTAACTTCCGTCACGACACCTTATCAATAAAGAAGAAATACGAGAATTTGATTGGATGTTTAACGATCGGTGTCGTGTTTTTGTTGCCCATTATGCCACTTTTATAATCATATTGCTGGCGATAATGCGAGCCAAATGACACGTACCTTCGGTATTATAATTACCAAAGGCATGGACGGTGGAATGTTTGATACATCTATACCTTTAATAATATTCTCTTGAATATCTTAATAATAACATTGTACCATTTTGAAATATTTTCATTGTTATTTGTTAGTTTCTCTTTTAACACATTTATAGTTTTTGAGATTTGGGAGGATCAAGAACTTGACAAATAATAGAGACACCTGTCTGTTGTCTTCAGATGAGTTGTGATTGTTTGTGTCGTGAGGTTGCTGTCTCATTGACGTACATTTTACCTCGGTATGTCACCTCGGTAGTCTTGTGCTTGCCTCCAGTTCAAGAAGTCGTTGGTTCGAACCACGGCCGAATCAAACCAGGGACTGGAAAATTGGTACTTGCTGCTTTCCACTAAACATACAACGTTTAGAAGTAAAGAGCAAATATTCATCTGGTTGTCTCGTAGTCAGAATAATGTGCCTCGGTAGGGTCACCTGTCTTTCTGTGAACTATAGCACGTTAAAAATCTGGCCCAGATGTCTGCCTAGTACACATCAGCGTTAATATTTTGAAATATTTTATCGTGTTCTCATCCTAAATATCCATTTAATTTACCACTGGACGTTAAACGGCCATCCATCTATCATTCCAGCATTGACGTGTATCTATTATATCCTTTAATTCATATAGATATAGGAAGATGTGGTGTAAGTTCCAATAAGACAACTCTCCATCCAAATAACAATTTATAAAAGAAAACCATTATAGGCCAATGTACAGCCTTCAACACGGAGCATATGCATTTAATGTCATGTTTTTTGTGTGCTTTTCATTAGATTCTATATTCAGTTGCAAGGGAAGTTGTTGGATGTTATATACATGGCATTTGTCTTTCTGTGTTGTGATGTTACACTTTTAGATAAGGGTGAACTTCAATGTTAAAATAGCATTAAAACGTTTAAACACGCTGCAAATTTTGCGCTTGTCCTAAGACAGAAATCTGATGTTCAGTAGCTGTAGTGTGCTGATGTGGTTCATACGTGTTGCTCGTTACTTGTTTTTATGCCCCATTTATGGGCATTATGTTTTCTGGTCTGTAGGTCGGTCCGTCCGTCCGTTCGTCCCACTTCAGGTTAAAGGTTTTGGTCGAGGTAGTTTTTGATGAAGTTGAAGTCCAATCAACTTGAAACTTGGTACACATGTTCCTTATTATATGATCTTTCTAATTTTATTGCCAAAATCAGAGATTTTCCCCCATTTTCACGGTCCATTGAACATAGAAAATGATAGTGAAGATGGGGCTTCCGTATACTATGAGCACATTCTTGTTTTTATATAGATTAGACCGTTGGTTTCCCGTTTGAATGGTTTTAGACTAGTAATTTGTGGGGCCCTTTTATAGCTTGCTGTTCGGTGCCAGCCATGGCTCCGTGTTGAAGACCATACTTTGACCTATAATGGCTTACTTTTATAAATTGTGACTTGGATGGAGAATTGTCTCATTGGCACTCATACCATGCACATCTTGTAAATCTATATCTACTTTAAATATGTAAATAAAATAATTCTGTCACCGTTTCCAATTTTGATATCCGGTTTAATTGATTCGAAATTCATAAATATTCAAAATTATTGTACACTTTGCTAAGAGTCATTATATAATATTTTTTTGTTTGTTATAATTTTCCATTGCGTTTTAACTATTTTAATCCAGCGAGTAAACAACAACATGTACAATAAGAGTTACAATAAAGATATGTAAAAATTAAACCTGGCGACGAGCATATGTATCCCAGATACAATATTTACCACCGCTAATCATCAATATGATGAAATATTAAAATGCATCTTTCAATATCTGACTAAAGCTCTTACAGATACCAGGAAATGATTGGTTTTTAAATAGCAACACTGCTCTCATGTTTCCATACATATAACAGCAAGATATTCCTGAATTATTTACATGTATAATGTGTTGACACATTATTTGACATAGTAAAATATGAACTCACAAAATACTCATACGCATAATACTTCCGGCGTGAGTAATTATATCCCTAAGGCTTATACACTTTTTCTCAACTCCGTTACATAGGTAACCGTTATATAATAATACTTTATTTAAGACATAATTAATGCAAGCTATACTTTATTGTAGATAATATAATATCTAAATAAAATTATGGGGCAATAAATGCTGTAATAGTAAATTTAGAAATTGGAATTATAGAGTCAATGTGAAATTTAAAGAAATGGATATGGAGTTTTTATGTAATACTGATTTTTCTATTGATAAAAATACAATTAAACAAATTGAAAAGGAAAATTTTTGTAGATATAAAGAGAAGTGGTACTCTGACTTAATGTACAATGAAAGAAGTAAATTGCGAACGTATAGAATGTTTAAGCAATGTTTAAAACACTGGACACTTTTAATTTGCAAAACACTCATTTGCAAATCCGCCGCCGCCTCAAACAAGAGCTACAATATCATGTATATAACCAAAATGTGCAGAATTACATGGGATTCAATAATTTCATTGGTTTTACACTGTTACTTTCATATTTATTTTGCAATTTGAATTATAAAAACATGGGATTTTCAATATCCCATGGGACAGGGCAAAATCCCATGGGATTTACCATTATCCCATGGGATTTTGGTTAAATCCCATGGGATTTTTTTTGGTCCCATGGGATTATTGTAGTCCCATGGGATATTTGTTGTCCCATGGGACAAAAAAAATCCCATGGGACTATAATTATCCCATGGGATTTTTAATATCCCATGGGACAAAATAAAATCCTATGGGATTAAAATTATAAATATATATATATAAATATAAAGTTATGTGTATGTTACAATGAATGCTGTTTGGTAGTAAAATGTTTTAAATGTATACAAGTTTTTTTTATATTTTTTATATATACATATATATAATTTTTTTTTAATTTTGTCATAAACATGTTTTTTATTTGTTTATATGACAATAAATATTATTCTTATTTTGGAATGTATAATAATAATATTTTACAGTCAAAGAATAAAGTCCTTTCACTGAAACAAAATGATGAAATTTCTAAATAAATGAAAAAATATTGTTTTGAAATCTTTGTCTTGTTTATTCTATTATGAAAAATAGAACTGAAAAAATATTTCATATTCTGACTGAATAGTTCACTCTTTTCATGAGGTAAGATTTTCTTTGTTATAGGTTCATTGCAATACTTGTATAGGCAAACAATTTGAATTATATATAACTTTGTGGTGTACATAATAGTATGCTTATAATTGCAAATTTATAATATAAACACTTTTTGTTAAAGTTTTTGCTTTCTTTATTCACAGCTTGCTATGTACAATTATTCAGTCCACTATATAAGAGTGAAGTCCATAAATAATTTCATTCACTAGAATATTCCTGCAATTCTTAGACAAAACATTTTTTCAATCTGTTCTTCAAAGATCTTCTTCTGTACATCTTTATTGAATGGAGAGATTCAAATGAGAAGACAAAGCAAGTATATTTGGACAACAACATTCTAATATCTTGTTCATTCGTTCCATCTTTCAATTGATAATTACATTGTTGTATTTATATGATCAAGTTCTTGTGCATCAATGATCGTGATGATATGACTCCTTTTTGTTTATAGTCATCATGTTGAAATTTCCTCTTTCAAATAAATGTAGGAAAAAACATGTTCCATTTCAAATAATAAAAAAGTCGCACTATGGAGAAAAATATCAGCTTTAAGTTTTCCGTTCAGTATTGATCTGTGAATGATGACCATGAAAATCCAGATTTCTGACCTACAAATACACAAACTCAAAAATTATCAGTGAAGAGATCAATAAAATGGCTATTTTATCATGTTTATGATTAATATGATAAACTTTCATTTAAATATTCAAGTACTAAATTACAGAAATCGCTTAAATTTTATAATAGTTTAGTTAAAGTACAGCTTATTTAAAATTATAATAAAAAATATAGGCCACCGATGAGTTAAATAAGATATTACATTTTTAATGCCAAAAAATGGCTTTTTTGCACCAAAGGGAGATAATTTGGAGCTTTTTCAATGATATATGCATTTTAAAAGTCATCTGGGGCCAAACCGAATTGATTGTTTTGAATGATTTGGTGTACCATATGATAAAGATATAAATAAATTGAGTTATGAAAAAAAAATATTAAAACATTTTTCTGAAATTGTTATACCCTAGAGCCTCCTTAAATGTCATTTGATCTCTATTGGAGAAATGTCTCATTGGAAATCAGACTGCTAAGTGTTTCTTATTTTTATATCAACCCAGCCATATTATACCTGTCTAATATCAGGAGCTTGTACATAGTTCAGTGGTTGATGTTGGTTCATACCCGTCATTTTTATTTTTCATAATTTTTTGTTTTTATAAATTAGTCTGGTATATTTGACGTTTGAATTGATGCTCTGTTTCAAATTTGGTTAGTGTTGACTTTTATAGATTACTATAACATGTATAGGGTATGGGTTTTCTCATTACTTACAGGTCATCAATGGCCTCTAATAAGTAATTACAATGCTTACATCCACTAAATTGAACTCTGATGGATAGTTTTCTCTTTCATCATACCACATCTTATTTTAATAAATATTTAATTATTATTCAAGGACAAATTTTTTTATAACAGTGGACTTACCATGTAGGCTTTGTTGACCTCTGTAAATCTTATTTTGTTGATAATTTCTTCTGTTTATAGTTTCCCCTTTATCTTTCATGTTCTTGCCCTACACATAAAAGGGTAAACATCATTTAATGACAAAAATAACTACTACATGTATTACATAATTAGTAGGCAACTGAAAATTTTGTCTTATTTGTATATAACATCAACTTACTCATCATTCTTGCTGTTCAATATCATGAATATTATCATTATTCTATGAATATGAGGTCATGGAGGTCACAGTAAAATTAACCTTGGCAGGCAGACATCTTTTTTTATATGATACCTTGTAGTCATTCCATACAACAAGTAGACCTATGCTTAAAAAATCTAAGGCCAAAATTAAAAATATGTTTGTTTCCCCTCCCCCCACACGGGTCAAAAATAAGCGCCCGGGTCAAAAAATTATTTTCCACAAAAAAATCGAAATTATTTTTTTCCTGAAAATAATTTGTTTCCATTTTTGGAAAGTGCTTGAAAGCAGAAGGATTGATAATCTAAATAAATACACTCAAATTGAGCACAAACAACTGATAAGTGGCCTGGACTGGACAAGTCAAACCATTCATGTGACCATGCTATGACAATCACATCCAGTTAAAAAAAACTAGAGGCTCTCAAGAGCCTGTGTCGCTCACCTGTTAATGTGTTTACTGATGTCGGCCATCTTCGTTGGTAGGCGGGGTCATTAGACACTTTTTTTTAAATAGATACCCTAGTATTATGATTGTGGCCAAGTTTGGTTAAATTTGGCCAAGTAGTTTTAGAAATGATTTTTATACAAGTTACAAAAATGACGAAAAGTTGTTCAATATTGACTATAAAGGGCAATAACTCCTTAAGGGGTCCTCTAACAATTTTGATCATGCTGACTTATTTGTAGGTCTTACTTTGCTGAACATTATTGCTGTCTACAGTTTATCTCTATCTATAATAGTATTCAAGATAATAACCAAAAACTGCAAAATTACCTTAAAATCACCAATTTTAGGGCAGCAACCCAACAACAGGTTGTCCAATTCAACTGAAAATTTGTGAGGGGATATATCTTATTCTGATGGACATTTAAATCTTGAAAGATTTGCCCTAAATGTCTTAGTTTCAAAGATATAAAGCGAAACCTGCATTTTACCACTATGTTCTAATTTTAGCCATGTCGGCCATTTTGTTTGGTAGGCTGAGTCATCGGACACATTTTTTAAACTACAAACCACAATGATAATTGTGGCCAAGTTTGGTTAAATTTGGCAAAGTAGTTTCAGAGAAGAAGATTTTTAAAAAAGTTACGAAAAATTATGAAAAGTTGTTAAAAATTGACTATAAAGGGCAATAACTCCTTAAGGGGTCGACTGACAATTTTGATCATGTTGACTTATTTGTAGGTCTGACTTTGCTGAACATTATTGCTTTTACAGTTTATCTCTATCTATAATAGTATTCAAGATAATAACCAAAAACTGCAAAATTACCTTAAAATCACCAATTTTAGGGCAGCAACCCAACAACAGGTTGTCCAATTCAACTGAAAATTTGTGAGGGGATATATCTTATTCTGATGGACATTTAAATCTTGAAACATTTGCCCTAAATGTCTTAGTTTCAAAGATATAAAGCGAAACCTGCATTTTACCACTATGTTCTAATTTTAGCCATGTCGGCCATTTTGTTTGGTAGGCTGAGTCATCGGACACATTTTTTAAACTACAAACCACAATGATAATTGTGGCCAAGTTTGGTTAAATTTGGCAAAGTAGTTTCAGAGAAGAAGATTTTTAAAAAAGTTACGAAAAATTATGAAAAGTTGTTAAAAATTTACTATAAAGGGCAATAACTCCTTAAGGGGTCGACTGACAATTTTGATCATGTTGACTTATTTGTAGGTCTGACTTTGCTGAACATTATTGCTTTTACAGTTTATCTCTATCTATAATAGTATTCAAGATAATAACCAAAAACTGCAAAATTTCCTTAAAATAACCATTTCACAGGCAGTAACCCATCAACAGGTTGTCCGATTCGTCTGAAAATTTCAGGGCAGATAGATCTTGACCTGATCAACAATTTTATTCCATGTCAGATTTGCTCTAAATGCTTTGGTTTTTGAGTTATAAGCCAAAAACTGCATTTTACCCCTATGTTCTATTTTTAGCCATGGTGGCCATCTTGGTTGGTTTGACAGGTCACGCCACACATTTTTTAAACTAGATACCCCAAGGATGATTGTGGCCAAGTTTGGTAGAATTTGGCCAAGTAGTTTCAGAGGAGAAGATTTTTGTAAAAGTTTACAGACGACGGACGCAGGACGACAGACGACGAACGCCAAGTGATGAGAAAAGCTCACTTGACCTTTCAGGTCAGGTGAGCTAAAAAAAAACCTGCCTTCCTGGTCTGTTTACAAAGGGTAGACCCGGGGAGGGGAAACAGACATTCTTTTAAATGTGGCCTGATAAAATGACAAAACCAAGAAAACTTATCATTGACCAAAGAACAATAAAATGCGGTCATGGTTTATATATGAATCTGCCATTCAGACATGCACACCTTACAATTGTTTCATATCTACCAAATATAATCTACCTGTAACTTTAAACATATGATAAACTGACAAAACAATGCAGTGTTTCATTGACCAATGAACCATGCATGAAAATGAGGTCAAGTTCATATAAAATATGACAGACAGCTAAGTGCATCTTACAATTATTTCATTCACTAAATAAAGGGGCCTTATTGCTTACAGTATCCGGAAAATTGACCAAACCACAAAAACTAAATATTTTCAAAGTTCCTTATACCCTGCCAATTTGTTATGGTTGTGCCTGTTCCAAGTCAGGATCCGATAATTCAGTGATTGTCGTTTGTTTATGTGTAACATATCTGTTTTTCAATTTTTTTGTACATAAATTAGGTTGTTAGTTTTCAACTTTCAACTTGGCTATCATGTGTAAAATCATACAAGTGTTGGGAAAACAGGAAGTTGTCGAGTGATGAATCTGAAAATGCATCACACGGTATAGCTGACTTATTTAACCCTGAAACCAAATTTCAGAAATCCTTCTATTGTAGTTCCTAAGGAAAATGGGACGAAAAATATTCATCGGACGGACTGACTGACGCAATGATGGATGGACAGACAGGGGTAAAACAGTATACCCCCCCTTTTTTAAAGTGGGGGCATAATTTTAATATGGGGCTATAAAAACCCATGCAAGATGTCAAAACAAAAAGAAGTAACCTAATTCTTACTTGTTAGGGGCTATTTATTTATTGTCGGTTATACATATAACAATACAACATATTAAAGGTCTGTAGAGCTTTTATCCGACATACATATATATATGACAAGCACAATACATTTGTACATGAAACATAAAGCTCATCACTGAGATAGTAGTCTCAGATAGAGGGAGGCGGGGTCAACCAAACTCCCCTATTCAATCTGAATGCAGGACAGAAAGTCACAGTCAAAAAGTCACACACTGTCACAGTACAAAAAGTCACAATTTAGTTTTGAAATTATTTTTCTTTGAACAAGAAAACACTCTTTTGTATTTTTCTTGAAGTTTTATACATGAACATGATGTAGCAACTTTAAATTAAAATTTATTAAAAACAAATAAATCAGTGCATTAGGTTTGTGCACAAAAATCATTACGTTTGTGTGCAGCTTTTGATTACATTTGCACGCATTTTTTATCATGTAAATATAAAAAAAAAGATATAGTATGATTGCCTTTTACAGCTGACTATGCGGTATGGGCTTTACCTCTGGCTTTGCTCATTGTTGAAGGCTGTTTGGTGACCTATGGTTGTTAATGTCTGTGTCATTTTGGTCTCTTGTGGACAGTTGTCTCATTGGCAATCATACCATACCTTCTTTATATTGGCTTATGGTTGAAGGCCGTAAAGACCTCTATAGTCGCCGTCAGCTGAAATTCGTAGCGGTTATCGGTAAAAATAATCTAAACTATCAATCGCGTTCACTCGAGATATAGTTTTTCACATTCCATTCATAAATCGCAAAAAGAAAAACCGCTACTGACCTACCTTTTAAGTGATCGCACTGTAATAATCCTGACCTTCACTTTTTATAGACGATTTTGAATGGTGGAATCAGCCATTGTTTTTACCGGAAGTGTTTCCGTGGAGTTCAATTTCATAAAATTTGCATAAAGCGCGGGAAACCTTATCACATCAATGAAAGGAACATTTCAGGAAACTGCGTACAGTGACGAATGTCATATGTAAACAAATGATCCTCATAGAAACGAAGATGGCGGAATTACAATGGAAAATATTCTTGAAAATGTGAAGGTCAGGATTATTACAGTGTGATCACTTAAAAGGTAGGTCAGTAGTGGTTTTTCTTTTTGCGATTTATGAATGGAATGTGAAAAACTATATCTCGAGTGAACGCGATTGATAGTTTTGATTATTTTTTCCGATAACCGCTACGAATTTCAGCTGACGGCGACTATAGTTGTTGATGTCTGTGTCATTTTGGTCTCTTGTGGACAGTTGTCTCATTGGCAATCATACCACATCTTCTTTTTTATATTATGAACAATTTCCTAAAATTAAAAATGAATATATGAAATAAAAAGAAGATATTTCAAAATCTTTTTTCATTTATATTCAATCAATTGTCAACAAATTGTTTGTGACTTTTTGTCCTATTAAAACTTTGTTACTTTATGCCTGAGTTTGACATGTGTTTGACTTTTTGTCCTGTGACTTTTTGTCGGAATGTCCTGTGACTTTCTGTTTTTGTTAAAAAATCGCATGTGCAAGTTGAGAGTCAACACTTACACAGGGACTACACAATACTTTTTCAGAATGTCAGCAAAAAAGAATCACTGGTGACAGGGGAGTGTAACCGATGAATTGATCCTGAATCAGATAAGATTTTCCCGGTACGTCTAAACACCGCTCAGGAGGACCTCCTGGGTGCACACATGCAGGGCATACAAAGTGCACTCATGCATGGCAGACCCTATATAGTCGCCGTCGTATCTGCACACATGATGGATGTATATATTCGTTATAGATCGTCATACACTTCTCATTTTAGAGTAAAATTTGCAAGCAACCTCTTAAGATTCTAAAATAATAATGCTACTAAAAATATATCATTTCCCCCAATTTTCGCAATTTTTTCGCCATATAAAATATTTAGGCGACTGTGCTTTTAGTGAATATAAACGATGACGAGGCCTCACGAATAAATATAAATATGAAATATACTGGAACATCGATTAGCATAGATCGAGCAGCAGAGTAAACTTCCACATAAATCTCGAAGTTATTTACGCCGGATAATATAGACTGTGCTCCTGAATAAAGTTGTCAAATACATTAATTTGTGTTTTTTACTTCTACAAGAAATTTGATTCAAATGCTAATTACGCACCATTTGCTGAGCAGAGAATCATTCTAAGCCAGGAACCGTCTATACTAACTGATAACAGTAAGAATAGAAAGTCTCTGTAAAAAGGCAGTCAATACTTCCAGAACTGTATTAACTTAATGATACATGTACATCAAGTTCCAGCACCTCACCAAGCACCCTTGCCTTGCATACTGAGATGGCAAACTGGTGTGTGTCAGTATTTTAATATAAAACTGCGTAGGTTCATATCGTTTGATTCAACGTTTGTTTGGTTATTTTTTAAGGATCGTTGTAAAATTATATCTAAATCTTTGTTAAAATACGATTTCTTTCTATTTCATAATTTTGTCAAAGTCTACTTTTTAAAGTTTTAATTTTTACAGAAAAAATGAATATTCCAATTTGATTTGAAGAAAATCTTTTTGAACTGTCATGACATGGTGTTGCAAAGCTGATTACAGGTAACTACTATAACATACAGTAATTTTCCATTACGACAGTGCGTGTATTCTCGGGTGTGTATAACGTATAGTTTTCCAGAGAACATCCTGTCTACGTGTAATACAGATTGATGACATTATACAACATTTCTTTGGTTAAATGTGATAAGGTATCTGTGTCCATTCCCTATTTCAACACCACTAATTTTTCGAAGAAAAAAAAAACAAAAAAAAAATTATATGAAATTAAGAAGAAAAGTAGCAAATATAAACTTCAGTAATTGCGCATTGAGTAAACATAATTCCAATATTGCATGAACAAATCCGTGAGAAAACGTATATATACATGTATGAATAAAGATGTGTTTTAAAAGACCTATTGGCATTATTTCACACTAGGACCTAAGATAACTAGAACTAAACAATGGTTGATCCAGAAATTTTCATAAGTGGGGACTCATTGACTGCCTTAGAGGGGTCACGTCCAGTCATGCTTCCGTGATTCCCTATATAATCTACCATTTGTTTCCCAAGATTTAGGAGGGGGGCTGGTACACACATATATATATAAATATACCTCTGCGGCGGAGCCAGCCATTTGAAAAGAAGGGGGTCTCAACCCAGGACAAAAGGGGGAGGGGGTGGTTCCAACCATATGTCCCCATTCAAATACATTGATCGTTCAAAAAAAGGGGTGGTTCCAACCCCCGAAACCCTCCCCCTGGATCCGCCACTGATGCCTAGTATCAGAGACATATAATACATGTATTATATGTCTCTGCTAGTATGCATATAATTAAGAACAGCTTTGAATATATGCATATAAAATAATGGTACGTTTAAAAACCGTTCAGGATCTCCTGGTTGCACACAGGACATTAAGTAACTTAGGACATATATATATATAATAGTAAGAGTTCAGGGTATACATTCGATAACTAACATATTTTATAATTTTGTAATTTTTGTTTTGATAAAATCAGAGACATATAATACATGTATTGAGACATATATAATACATGTGTCTCTGACAAAATCAAACCATCTTTAAAGAAGTTATTTCAGTTTGAATCGACTGTCTTTTGCATTAGAATTCCAAAACGTTAATGTTATTTACAAATGCCAAAACCTGCAAGAAAGAAACATTTATATTCGGTGATTTTTACACTAAACGTTTTCGTAATTTGTTTTAAAAATATTAAAAAGTACATGTACATCGTTTTTTCAAGATTTGTATAGTAACTGGTTTAATTAAGTCCCCTTGATGAAATTTAAATTGCGAGACGCTAATTAATAAACTATGATCTATCTATCGGCATGCGTCGTTATTTGGGATACGTCACGGATGACCGATGGTCATATTCAATACGATATACCAATCATCATTTGAATTTGGGCAATTGATCTTTAATAATTAGGACTAATTGGTGATGGCAGAGAATAAGTCGCTGGTGATGGTTAAAAACATATAGAAGTAAACTTTGCAAAAAAAAAGGTTTCCTCGGAAAAAATTATGAAAATATATGAATATGCTAAATATTTTTTTTTTCCGAAATAATAATTAAAGACGTTTAGAAATAACAAATTTTCACAGTTGGGAAATTTTCAATTCAGGTTATTTCATTTTGAAAACGTTGAAAAATATAGATCTTATTATATGTTAAATGTGGGCCGCTTGGAGATCAACTTGTGAAACCCTGCATAATTAGGGTTTGTCTACTTTCGTCTTTTTATATTACCAAACATTCTATAATCAAGGATTTGTACAAGGCCTTGTTATAATGAATATTATCGCCAATATCACCATAATTAAATAAAGAACAGATACAATATTCGCCTAAAGAGTTTGCCATCTAACAATTCAAAATGAAATGTTGAGTGTTGAGTCGAAACTGAGGTACCAAATCTATAAAAAGAATCACTATTTTAGTCGAAATTAAACTGTATATAATATTCTTTTTTTCAAAACTCCTGAAATAATTTAACATTAACTATAGAGAGCTTACATATGCAAATCTGTTTAAAAGTATGTGAGCGTAAATAAAATTTGTTTATTACCCCCCCCCCCCTTTTTCCTTCTATAAAATTTAATTGTAAACGATTTTCGTTCTTAATTTGTGTTTGCTCATTAACTGGGGTTCATGCTGTCAAAAAAAAATGTCTCCTTGCGTAAAAGTTATTGATAAGAAAAAATTGAAGCTTCCAGAAGAATAACGGTATGTCTAAACACCGCTTGAAGGACCTCCTGATTGCACTCATGACATACGAAGTGCACTCAGGACCCTTTATAGTCATCGCACACAGGATGGATGCATATATTCTTTATACGCTTCTTATTTTAGAGTTAAATTTGGTAGAATTTGTAATTCTTAGAAAATAATAAGGGCACGTGTCACTGATTACACAACTACTGAGCCATGAATTATCCAATCAACAAAATTAATTGGATTATCTTTATTGTTGTTTTATACATTGTGTTGTTAGTACAGTGTTGACCATGCGGGAAGTAATATTGTGACGTCTACAATGAATATCACGATGTTTTAAGATTTCCGTCTTTTATTAGAATTTCGTTCCATAAATTTTTAAGTTTTATTCTTAATTTTATTATCATGTCCTGGACCAGTAATTAATTCTTTGCACGAGTTTGAAAAGGGAAATAATTATAAATGTTCATACTTTAAAAGAATTTATATTAATTAAAGTTTTGTATATGGAATCCGTTCTAAACGGTAAAAGCCGTACTTTTCAAACAATCAAACTCATATACATGTAGTTAGATGTTATTTCTCATTTTTATCGAACTTGTCCAGGAATTTTATTTTTGAGTTATACGAAAATTTTAAGAAATCCGTTTTTATTAAGTTTTTTTTTCTCTAATTAAAGTCGTTTTGTCCAGTTTCACAAGCCTGAAACGAATTTCAATGCGAAAATAAATTCTGAAAATGAACTTGTCTCCGTTTTCGTCTCCGTTTTTTGAAAATTATGATATTTTGGGTATAATTATTTCTAACAAATATGTAAGTTAGATTGTAGTAGCGAGAAATTTTAAAAAAGAAGATGTGGTATGATTGCTAATGAGACAACTATCCACAAAAGACCAAAATGACACAAACATTAACAAAGAAAGACTATTTCGAAGACAGTTTATTGACACGAAATCCGTTCAAACCACGACTAAGTCTTCGTGCACAGATTTCCGTTAAGGTTAAACTGAATATTGTATAATGGTTTGTTGAGAATAAAGATGATCAAAGATATACAAATGTAATAAAATTTGATATTCAGTCAACATTGTGTTTGTTTAAAAACTTGATTTAGAGAGAGAGATAGAGAAAAGAATCACACTGAAAAACAAAAATCGAACTTGTTACAGAAAAAAAAAACCGCAACTATAAAATAATTTTCTTTATTCGTGAACTGCAAAACACAACAAATTAATTTACCCGTCATCATGAAAAATAAACTGAAAAAGCACATCGAATGAGATATATGTTTTATTTTTTCTATATGCAAATTCATGTTAAAGGTAAAACTGAACTAAACAATACAATTCCTAAAAAACAATAAAGATAATCCAATCAATTTTGTTGATTGGATAATTCATGGCTCAGTAGTTGTGTAATCAGTGACACGTGCCCTCATTATTTTATAAGAATTAACATATCTATCTAAGTTCGATTCAGGCGCGGAACCAGAGGGGGGAGGGGGGTTCCGGGGGGTTGGACCCCCCCTTTTTTTGGCCGATCAATGCATTTGAATGGGGACATGTAGTTGAACCCCCCCCCCTTTTTTGCCCTGGGTTAGGACCCCCCTTTTTAAAATAAGAAGCGTATAACGAATATAAACATCCATCATGTGTGCAGATATGATTACGGTAATGGGTCCTGAGTGCACTTTGTATGTCCTGAGTGCACTTTGTATGTCCTGAGTGCACTCAGGAGGTCCTGAGCGGTTGTTTAGACGTACCCGAAGAATAAATCATTTCCTGAACCTAAAATACATTTATCTGTAATTAAAGAAAATTCGCCTTAAACATTCTCTCATATATTTAAACAATTAATTGTAAAATAATTAATTCAACGTCGGACTTTCTGTCTGTTTACTAATACTTTTCTTGTTCAGTTTAGTTTATACCCATAATAGATGAACGGAAATAAGTACTTTTTAGGAAAATTTACAACTCAAATTTTCAAAAACAAAATTCTACACTTTTTATCTGGATGTTTTACTCTGTCTCGAAGCCGCAACCTTTGATCCCGTATCAAACGTAGCGACCAACACCTCACATGACGTATTCTCGATGTTGAGGTATATTGACAATATACAATCACATTTATCAATCACATTTATCAATATACAGCAAGTAAGTAATTTGGTGTTGAATGCCAGTAGATCAGAATTTGTTAATTGAACTTTACCTGTTTAAGGGGCACTAGCTGCCAAATTCATGTTCTTCATCGATTTTAATAAAATTCACATAACGTGTATATAGTGTTGAATTGTTTATTAAAATGTTGCGCACAATCTTGGCTGATATGCATAAAACCATTATATTTCATGACACTGCATGAAAAAGAAATTGACTTATCGCATAATACCAGAACCAGAGACATATATATATTGTATCTAATATCTCTGCCAGAACTAAAAAATAAACTACAGTAAGTCCACATACACATAAGAGGGTATGGATGTGAATTAACAGAATAGAGAACAAAGGACAAAGGGAAAAAAAAGGAATAAAGAATAGTGAAAGAAAGAGAATAATGGAAAAAAGTGTAAGTTATTAATACCTAAAACAAGAATGTGTCCCCAGTACACGGATGCCCCACTCGCACTATCATTTTCTATGTTCAGTGGACCGTGAAATTGGGGTAAGAACATACCATAAGGAACATATATACTAAGTTTCAGGTTGATTGGACTTCAACTTCATCAAAAACTTTAACCTGAAACAGGACGAACGAACGGACGAACGAACGGAGGCACAGACCAGAAAACATAATGCCCCTCTACTATCGTAGGTGGGGCATAAAAAGAAGACAGAAAAAAATACACCCCTCCGAGACGAGCCTTACTACATGCACTGTTATTACCCAAGGTTAATCTTACGGCGGCTCATTTTATTTTGGCTTAGAAATAAACATAATTGACAAGTTTCCTTCCCCTGCATTCTCGATCCCACATGTAAAATAGCACGAGAATTTCAAAAAGACATTGATACATCATTACAACACTTGCCGTCAGTATTTGAATATATTGATTAAGAAGGTATAGAAGATTAATGCACGCACACTATTATCCACCACTGGCCTAAATAGTTAGTCCGCAAACAACGAGGGTCATAAAAACCCAGCACTTTGAACACAGCCACCGGCATGGTGTGAATCTGAAGCTTCCCACTATCCATTTCTACCCATAGAAAACTTTTGCCTTTCATTTATCAAAAATGAAATATGTTGATATTAATGGTATATAAGAATTATTGGGGAATTCAAACCATTCCTATTATAAGTGATAAAACTAAATTTATATCAGGGTGATTGAAATGAGGGAAAAAAAGGGGGAATCAGGAGTTCAGGGCCCCCTGTTTGGGAAAAGAATTGGTTGATTATATATGGAATCACTGAGTCATGGCAGGAGCAGGCCCCTTTTAGGCAGTCGGTGGGCCCCACTTATGAAAAATTCTGGATCCACCACTGTGGTCATGGTGGTCTTCAGTTGTATTATCTTTTAAAAAAAAAATTACACCTGTATAGTGTATATTCTTTAGTGTAAATCAAGGGAAAATACTGTGAACTATCTGTGCATTGGGGCTTATTAAAAGGTATTTCGGGGGGAAGAAAGAAGGGAGGGTGAGTCCATGGGAGGTAGTCCCCACCCCTTTCAATTTGAGAATATGCTATTATCTTGTAAACGGTCCAGATCCCCATCCCTAAACCATATATATTCTTGAATGGGACGATAAAACAAATCAAATGAAATTAAAAGGAGGTCTTTGGGGGTTACCCCACTCTGTTCAATTTGAGAATGTGCTATTATCTTGTGAACGATCCAGATCCCCACCCCTAAACCATATATATTCTTGTCGGGGACAATAAAATTAATAATGAAATAAAATAAAAGTGAAGTCCCACCCCCTCTAGTTTGAAAACTTGTAAACGGTCAAGATCCCCACCCCTAAACCATATTTATATATTCTTGTATAGAACAATAAAACAAATCAAAGGAAATAAAGGGAGAGTCCATGGGGTTCACCCCCACCCCCACATGTTTGAGAAACTTTTAAATGGTTGAGATCCCCTGTCATCCAGTGGTTAGGTGAAAAAATTTCAGGATCCCTGATCCCCACCGTCAAACCATATATATTCTTGTATGAGACAATAAAACAAATCAAATGAATATAGGATCATTCCCTTTGTCTTGGGTTGGGAACCCCCTTTTTAAAATGGCTGGATCCGCCCCGGCATACCATCTAGCTAGCTATAAAGGCTTTAAAAATATGAAATCAAACAAGGAAATTAACAGTGTAGGCAACTGTTTTGAATTTAAAAAAAAGTCTTTTACATATATATAACAATGTTAAATTTTTTGTGCATTTATTTTTGCTTATCGTATTTTCAATAATAGACAAAATTGCATGATTGAATATTGTAATTTAAGAAAAATCAGCATACATGATATAAAATTGGAAGTGGAAACTGGGAATTTGACAAAAGAGACAACAACCCAATCAAAGAGCAGACAACGGCCGAAGGTCACCTATGGGTCTTCAATGCAGTGAGAAAAATTCGGCACTGGTCTTCAGCTCATAAATATGTATCAGAAATGAAAACGAGATACAGCTTTCAGTTGTATTAATAAAAACCTCACAATAAGTTCTGAATATCAGAATATACAGTATTGCAAGATTCTCTCAAAATGTACACATAGAGCTGAAAAACTGTCAGTGACTGTAAAATTAATCATGCTTACATTAAAGTCCATGGAGTCCATCTTAATATGCATACTCTCGTACAAAGGAATATAAGTATGCAATAGACATCAAGTTTTCAAAAATAAGAGTATCTATGCCATTAATTTACGACAAGATCTTAATCAAGTAAAAATTTCGGTTTGTTTAAATATTTCGGAGGTTAGTATGACCTCCTCTTTGGTGATGATGTTTTCGTTTTAAAGTTGGGAAAATTGTTTGTACATGTACCAACAAAAATAAAAACACAAATTCAATCTAGAATTATGTTTTTATCATTTTTTTATGTTTAGGTTGTCAGCAAGATGAAAAGGACAAGTATGCAGTTCAAAATTCAAAATGTGGATAAGTTGAGGTTCTAGGTCTTACCTTTGCAGATTTTCATATTTTGCATGAATGAATTCAAAGGTTATATGATGGACAGCAGAGAAAGAAAAAAAACAACTTTTCAATTATCCTGCTCCTGGATAAATGTAAAACATCTTGTTTTTCGGTAAGTTTTATGCTCTGTTTTGATAGTGTTAGTGCATTCATCTTTCCAGTCTTTCCTCTAAATTGTAAGTTTTTGGTGAGTGTTCACCATGAATTTCAGTAAGTAACTTGTGGCTTTACATGTATATACTCAAAATTTAGTACTAATATTAATGGGATTTTAGCATGACATCCTGCCAAATGCTTGTTAATCATGTTTATGTTCCAGAACAAACAAGTATTTGGACTGTACGCATACAGTCTGCCCAATTTTAAGAAGTTGGTCAAGTTTATTACAAACAAATGTACAGTACAGATCAACATAACTGAAATCTTTAATAGATTAATACAAAAAGTTTAATTGCAGTTAAAATAAAAACACAGGTTTGGTTGAGCTGGTACCAGACAGTACAAGTATACTTAAATGGTCTGACTGTACACATATGGTGGGACTGTAAGTTCTGGACCATAAAAGTAAGATCCGAATACTGATATGGTCTGGAACATTTATACATGTCTTAAAATTAATATCAAACACATTGGTGTTTTTGAACTTGGTAATAAGTTATGTGATAGAACTATAATGTTTTGGGATATCAAAATCAAAAATATCCCATTTTTACTTTTAATAAAGAAGAAGATTATTGATGTATGTTTAAATGTATATTAAAATGAGACAGCAAGCCAACAACACAAAAAAAAGGATAAAACATACATATTTTGTTTGTATCAATGTTATAATTTCCAATATGTTCAAGGTATTTTTTCATTGAAGTAAAACACAAATTGAAATCTGTCTGAACTTCAAAAGCTTAAAGAAATATTGTTTCTGTTGTCTGCATTTTGTATAATATATTGCAAATTCTTGTGAATAATGGAATGTTATTATAGTTGTCTAAAGTTTTAACTTTTAACATTGATCTTTATACTGTAAAATTCATAAATTATTGCGTGCATTTATTATTGCGATTCTGTCATTTTAGACTTAAATGCGATTTTAAATTTTACGATTTTGAAAAGTCCTGTTTAATCCATATAAAATATTTCATAATACGAGTTTAAATTATTGCGTTTACAACTCCGTTGCATTTTTCGCAATAAAAAAAAACTTGCATTAATTCCGAATTTACAGTATATATATATATATTATGTATATAACTTGGGAAAATACCCAAATTTTATAAAGAAGAATAAATTAATTGATTGTTATATGGTATTAGAATAGGAAGATGTGGTATATTGCTAATTTGACAACCCTCCATCAGAGACCAAAGGATGTAGGCCGTTAGCAACTGATGACACTGGACAACCTTTAACAATCAGTAAAATCCATACCGCATAGCTATTTTTATTGAAAATCATATTATTGCTACATGTATGAAAACAATTTTGTATAATCCATTACTTTAGATTTTATTGGTTCTTTTTCAGAAGGATTGAAATTCACCACCTAAAATAAATGGAGAAAACATAGAAACAAGACCAGAATAAATTCAAAGAAAAAAGTTGGATCAGTTATTATTTTCATCACTCAGTCAATGATTTGAAGTTCTTTTAAATTCAAAAAAATATTAAAACCACAATAATGTCAAAGTTCTGTGCTGAATGTCCAAAAAGTGGACTATACCATCAAACAATGCTGGATGATAAGAAACTATTAATGTTTTGTGTTGAGGGATATTGTGAAAAAAATAGATTTACTTAAATAGCTACTAGTATGTTAAGCCTAACAATAGAGTTTTTATTGATTTCAAATGGCAAATAATTGTGTTTCAAGAAAGTATTCTATAATTCATGAATAAACATATATTGATACTTACATTATCTGCTTTGTTGTTTAAAAGTTTAGTTTTGAACAGTTAAAGAATAATATGCTAAATTAACATTTCCCAAGAAAAAAAGATATTCAATTAAAAAGATTCATCTTATAATAATTTACTACCAAATAGAATACATTGTAACATACACATTACTGTTTATTTATATCTATATATTTACAATTAGAATCCCATAGGATTTTAATTTGTCCCATGGGATATTAAAAATCCCATGGGATAATAAAAATCCCATGGGATTTTTTTGGTCCCATGGGACAACAAATATCCCATGGGACTACAATAATCCCATGGGACTACAATAATCCCATGGGACAAAAAAAAATCCCATGGGATTTAACCAAAATCCCATGGGATAATGGTAAATCCCATGGGATTTTGCCCTGTCCCATGGGATATTGAAAATCCCATGTTTTTATAATTCAAATTGCAAAATAAATATGAAAGTAACTGTAGAAAACCAATGAAATTATTGAATCCCATGTAATTCTGCACATTTTGGTTATATACATGATATTGTAGCTCTTGTTTGAGGCGGCGGCAGATTTGCAAATGAGTGTTTTGCAAATTAAAAGTGTCCAGTGTTTAATTTAATAAAGAAAAATATTTATGTATTAATATGCCTGGAAAATATAAGAGTGCATATGTTAAATTTAGATGTGGTGTTGCACCTCTGAGAATAGAAACTGGCCGATATGAAGGCATTATGGTTGACAATAGATTATGTTTTAATGAGCAATGTAAGAAAAATAACATTATTGAAGATGAGAAACATGTCTTAATTAACTGCCCAGTATATGCAGATTTACGAGCTATTTTATTTAGACATGCTAGCTCTTTTAATTGTGATTTTGTTAATTTGTCTGATGATGATAAATTCAAATTTTTATTCACTGATGAAAATGTGTTACTTTTTAGCCAAAATCTGCTATGATGTATTATTAAAAAGAAAAGGTATTTTATATAATTGTAGATAATTATAATGTGTTTTGTAGAAATTTTATAGTCTCTCATAACTCTTTTTAGAGTGGCTCATGTTGTTTTAAATATTACTGTAATTTTATAAATGTATACATGTATGTCAATTTTGAGGTGAGACTCTAATAAAGTATTTGTCTTGTCTTGTCTTGTCTTGTCTACAATAAAGAATTATAGCTTTCATCACTTATTTCGATTCTGATTAGGACAATTAAGATAATTTCTATGTCCGATAGGTATAAGTGTAAAGCGTTTGTGTAGGCCCTTCCATGAAATTCCTTTTTTTTGTTTGCAAAGAAGCAAACGGCTGGCACTGTGATTCTTCTAAAGGAGGAGTGGTTTTTATAGCCAGCATGAACGGTTGTCGTATCTAGGCGAAATATGTCAATTTCGGAATGCAACACATTACAGTCTTAATAAATGAATTAGTAACAACATGTACATCATTTAAGAGTTTGGAAGTGTTTTGAGTTAATGAAATGTATTAAATGCATGACAATTTGATAAAATTCATTATTCTGCAGTAGTCAATATACGCATGTGCAAACACATTTTATTGGATTTAGAGCATGAGTTTGTTCACGTTTGTTCACAAAGCGAAAGAAGCACGTCATATTAGAATCAGAAGCAATAGAGCTTATAGAATATACATTTTTACAATAATTTTTAAATGCATCAGTGTATTACTAACATAAATAACAACAATTATACAAAATACACGTATGGCGGAGAATGACAATAAATTCATATGATAATAAGGAACACAACTACATATTTCGATTTTTTTCAATATTAAACAACAATTTACCTTAATTATTTTAAGTTCTTTCAGATAATAATGGTTCATTGTATGATGGGCCCCACAATTTTTGTTACGGTGATATTATTATCAATTTTATGTTTTTATCATTATTTATATTATTACAAATAATTATGTAAAGCATATAGTATTGCCAAAATATACCAAAAGGATGAGACACAATTAAATAAAGTTTATAAAGTCTCTTCTCTCTTAAACCGCGTTCTGAACGACCAATAAAAAAACGGGAATCGCTAACAAACAGCTCATTTTCAATTCTTTTCTACACCAACTTTAAATTCTTAATAAGAAAATGAGTCTAGGCGGAAGAGGAACATTAAATCTGATGTCTCGTGTTGCACGAAATAAAACTTTTGCTAGACAAAATGTACTACTGATCGTTATAACTTGACACAGTTTGCTCTTGCGTGCTTGTCTTTTGGTGATCACGTGGTCAATTATGGAATTGTTTCTTTCGTTTTATTCCGTGGGAACAACTTATGCAAATTACAGTGCACGTGATTTAGTTGGTATGTTTATGTTTCAGCAACTACTCAGTCAGAATTAGCCTATTTAGACTACATTGTAATTGATAAAAATAAAATGAAATGTTTACGGTTTGTATTAATTATAAAATAAGAAGATGTGGTATGATTGCCAATGAGACAACTCTCCACAAGAGACCAAAATAACACAGAAGTTAACACCTAAATTTCATTAAATAACTTTAGTATGCAATCAAGTTATTGATGTTCTTGTTTTTTTGTTGATACACAGATAACTTTCATGGAAATCCTGAACGTCACCGCACTAATTTGAATTAAGAAAAAGCTTGTAAAATAATTGCCAATGAGACAACTGTCCACAAGAGACCAATATGACACAGACATTAACAAATATAGGTCACCGTACGGCCTTCAACAATGAGCAAAGCCCATACCGCATAGTCAGCTATAAAAGGCCCCGATAAGACAATGTAAAACAATTCAAACGAAAAAACTAACGGCCTTATTTATATAAAAAAAAAATGAACGAAAAACAAATATATTACACATAAACAAACGACAACCACTGAATTACAGGCTTCTGACTTGGGACAGGCATATTTATAAATAATGTGGCGAGGTTAAACATGTTAGCTGGATCCCAACCCTCCCCCTGACCTGGGACAGTGGTATAAAGGTACAACATAAGAAACATATATGAGAAGATACCAATATATTTGCCTGTCTATGTTTATAACTTATACTTGCCTTCTTATGCCAATAAATATTTTTAGCATATCTGTAATAATAAATTATATATGCCCTCCTATAAAAATGGTACTACTTGACTGTTAATAAGTTTTCTATGTTTTGTCTTTTTGGTTGTTTTCCTTTTTTTTCTTTTTGTCTGGGTCATGGCATTGCAAGCTTTATTCAACTTTCGCGATTCCTCTACGTCATGTTGGTCTCTTTTGGAGAGTTGTCTCATTAGTAATCTTACCACATCCTATTTTATTTATATAATGAAAACACACGGAAAACACATGTAAAATGTATAACATGTTTTACGTGCGTTTTCAAAACATTCGTTTTACGGACGTTACGAGTTTCGTGACGTCTGATTACGAACTGGCGTTTAACACATGCTTGCTTAAACATTTATATTATATGCGCAAAACTTATGTTTATAGACATTTTAAGTAAAGGTACGAAAACATATCTTGCACTGTTTGGTAAACCTACATGTATGTAGCAATACGAACCATTTAGTTTTAGTTTAGTTTTTATTTATATGTGCACACAAAAGTTTATATAATTTTTCCTACGTTTTAGGTTGTTTTGTAACTATGTGTTATAACAAAATGTAAAATAACAAAATTACCGAACTCCGAGGAAAATTTAAACGGAATTTCCGTAATTAAATGGCAAAACCAAAAGTTCAAATACATCCAACGAACGGATAACAAGTCAAATGTCCTATTCCTGACTTTGGTACAGGCATATTCTTGTGTAGAAACTATGTAAGATAAACTATGTGATATCTTATCGTTTTATTGGTTTGTTTGACTCTTTGTATTCCCTTTGTACTTCCTTCAACACACTTGCTGTCAATGCCTATTGTATTGCCCCTGTCGAGGCATACATAATTAATTTCCACTTAATTGTCTAAATACCGAGCAGAAAAGGATTTTCAATAACTGCGAAAAAAATAACAATTTCTTCAAAAGCTTGAAGTGTCCTCGTTCCAATTTCTAATTGATTTCTAAGAAGTATAATCGAAAAATTTGTCAATTACTGGATTAAAGCTGACATTTAAGAAAGAAAATGTTGTTTACTCATGAAATTCGGAAGACAACCCACCTAACGAGCGTCAAATTACCAATAGAAAACAACAAAGCTTGCTAGCCATTGCAGACGACAACTCAATAAAGTATTCATTTACAAGTGTCAAATTTTGATGATTTCGCTTTATTTGTTTCCATCTTTAGGAAAGTAGAAATTCAAATTTGTATTGAAAGCATTTCTAGTTTATTCATTTTCTTATTGAATTTTACAAATATGGCGACTGTCATACCATCGGTATTGTTTGAATGCGTTTGAATCTGCATAATAAAAGAACTAGAACAGATAACCTGTGGTACATTATTTAACACGGAATAAATTAAACGCATCAAAACAAGTTATTTTGTATAATGTTTGAATTCCTTATTAGTAATAATGATTTTCTAAGCACGTACCTCCAATGAGAGAAAATTTCTTAAAATTAAAATTCTGAGAGCAAAATCACGAAGGCGTTTAAAATAATGATAAATTTTGTAGAAGAGCTTTGTTTCTAAGTAAAAGATGCATTAAAATGTTAAATTTTAATCATAGCTCTATTAGTCGTGCACATCATCGATTTTCACTTATTAAAGATAAATGACATAATGATTATCATAAAAGAAAATTTGACCTTTAAACGAAGTTAATGATGAATAGTGCATAAAAAAAGTAATTTCTCTCTCTCTCTCTCTCTCTCTCTCTCTCTCTCTCTCTCTCTCTGTCTCTCTCTCTCTCTCTCTCTCTCTCTCTCTCTCTCTCTCTCTCTCTCTCTCTCTCTCTCTCTCTCTCTCTCTCTCTCTCTCTCTCTCTCTCTCTCTCTCTCTCTCTCTCTCTCTCTCTCTCTCTTTTTCTTGATCTGGTAAAATGTCATTCATTAACTAACTTTCATCATCCCCTGTGATGGTCTTAAAGTTTTGTCATACAGTTTTAATATTAGCGGTCGTAATGGGAAAGTTTCGATATTTGTCGTCAAAGCCAGTCAGTTATGTTCATTATTGTTTACGCTGACATGCGTATTTTCAAAAACATTCGGAGCAGTTGTCTTTGCACCTTACTAGACTTATAGTGAAATAAATACCATGCTTTAGCCAGGCTGAGATGCAAGGTATAGCAACGTATGTGAATCGTAATAATTAGTTGTTAGGATTAATTAACGAATCAACAAAAAGGCAGATAGTCAAAATTATTATATAAACAGCTAGTGGATACAAAACCGTGATAACATTTGTCAGAAACTTACAACTGCTGCAAAATATATTTCCTATTCATATGAGACTTTATCATTTAATAGTCATATTTCAAAATGTCGGCAAAAAACATTTTGTATTTCCTCTTCAGTAACGACCGTCAAATAAATGTTATATTACAATATTTGATAAGGCTATGATTCAGTGCCTATTGACCCAGCGTTTCTATAAATTTATCAGCTAGTCATTTATTGGTCTCAAGTTGGCTTCAAATAAAGTTTATTCTATCTTCAATCATGATATATAATTGAATATAAGAAGTCCCAGTGGTTTTCTGAAATAATTGTACGCCAGATTACACGGATTGTTTAGCCTTTAGAAAGACGTATTTGGCACTGTAAACAAAGTATAGAACGAAGTGATGAAAACTTGACCGGAATGACCAATCATATCCGAGGGGAAATTCCCCTTTATTGTGTTTCGTCGAGTTTGAAACTGAATCAATATCAAGACATATGAAATGTACAATTGTTTTGATTGTTTTAACATCCCATTAAAGGTCTAGGCAATGTGGTAATACTCTAACCAAACACAGTCGATCTTGGTTTTCCATAAAGGAATAGAAGGCGTTATTCGAGTAAAATGTCATTCGAATATTTATACAAATTTGAAACCCGTGAAAGAAGTTAGTGTTAATATCATTGATAAGTCGCATTCTAAGTGGGTTTTTTGTTGTATTTTTGTCGTGGGTTGCTGTCTCCTTTTTTCATGCATGCAACAGTTCTAGCAGCTTTACCAAAATTCTCCGTATCTCAGCTTCATGTACATGTAAGTATCTTGAAGTTGCGATAACATTAAGTTATCTTTTTACGATATGAATACATGTATAAACAGATGGTTAAATACTTACATTATCGTTGTTTTGAAGGTTTTGCTGTTTTTCAGTATCTATTGCATCACAAAAATTAACAGATACAAACTAATATCTATGTTGCAACCATATGTCTTTTTAACGAGGGATACAAGAGAGGAAAGTTATACCAAAGGGCAAAGAAGATAAAAGAAGAAAGATAGATAGAAGACAGACAACACCAAAATATAAAAAGACAAACAGTTAATCTGCAGTCTACAAAACGCTACTCATGAGTTATATTAAAGATGGAGCAATACGCATGAAACAATATTATATGAGGTTTATTAGGTATCAACACTTGCAACATGGACTGTATCATGAGTGGAACAAAGACAGAGGCAAGTTCACGTACAAAAATATAGGTATTTTCATAATGTGATGAAGAATACAGATATTTAATCCTTCAAAATTTTGGATTTTACGATCACTTTTGGAAAAATGGCGATCTGTTACACTGACTGTTTTTACTTATTTGGTATTTGCTAGTACGCACTCTTTACGGTAACCAGTACCCGCTAAAAAAGTGAGCCTTAAATATTAATTGATGCATGTTTTCTCCTAGATCATGATGATACATGACATGTATAGAAGTTTCGAAAACACGGAATAAGTGAATTAATATAATCATCATCAAAATTTTCTTCAAATTATTTTTTGCGTCCAAGTATAATTTAAAAAAAAATATTTTTGCTGATTTCGCCATTTTAATTTTGTTTTTTATTGGTGTTGGTTGCAAAAATCGACAACAACCCATACGTGAGCTTCAATTGATAACACTACTGAAGAAGCGACCAAAATAAAAAGGACAACAATAAAAAAAAAATATATAAATATTTTTTGTGCACGCAAGTTTTCTCAGTAAAAAAACTATCGCTAGTCTTTAAGGGGAACTTTTTATACATTGCTATATGACTACAAAGATTTACGACCGTCGTCTGATTCTTTAGTATACATAAAGTTAGTAATAAATGTTAGATCATAGACATAATTAAAATAATCAGTAAAAGCATATGAAGCTCACTGGAATAATTAAGTCGTGGAATCGTGTGCGACTATAGGTTCCATATATATGGTTCGTTCCATTGAGGGTAATATTGATACTACAAGGAAGGGCCGAGAACAACATAACAAATTTATAGCATATTAATTACTTATGTTGAATTTGACATTTCAGTTTCTGGCATATATATATGCATCTTTTATGCATTTAATTCAGGATTAAGGAGCATTTATGGGTTTTGTTCATTGTTGAAGGCCATACGGTGACTTATTATTGCTTAAATTCACGTTATTTCAAATATGTTGGATTGTTCTCTAACTGGCAATCATCTCACATCCTTATTTATATTTAGGAACATGCATGGTACCTTTTTAAATAATTTTTGTTTTCTTTTTATCTCATATTTTTGTTTGGCTTTACAAAGAACGGAACACCAATAGCTTATTGGGTTTTGAAAACTAGCAATTCATTGACTTCTCCAACCTGCAGTTAAAACCATGCTAAAAAGAGGCGAACATATGTTAATTTGTTCTCGTCCTGAATATGCTTGACATACTTGCCGCTGGGAAAATAAGCAAACAGAAGAATAAATCTATCATTCAACAACGGGACACACTGTCGTCGTATTCCATTACCATATCGTCCCAAGGTAAAACAAGATTAAATCGAATATGTTCCTTGACCAGTTGGTGCGATTCCATAGAGGTTATTTTAATTTAATCTAGAAATTGACAGTAACAGTCTTTCGATTTGAAACCAAATTTAACGACCAAAGATACAACTCCATTTTTCCATTTTGAACTTTCCCATTTTATAATATGTAACTACATCACGGCTGCACCTGCACATGAATTATATTTTGTTTCTAATAAGGATGTCACTGGTACAGAATGGTGCCTACAAGAAAGCCATTGGACCAAGGATTCTGTATAGAGAAATTGAAGTTATTTTTAACAGTTGCGCAGTCGACATCGTGATTTGGCTAACCTTGATTGAATATCCGTGACACCAATGACCATGACATTTTTCATAACATGTTTTTCTTTAAAAAAAAACTGTATAGTAAAGATTTTTGCTAAATCATCAAAAATTCAACACAGCTCTCGAGCGTTTAATTTAAATTTAACGAACTCTTTATAAAGAACGAGATTTAATACTGTTATCTTTGCAGTTTGATGAGAGTACACGTACTTCATCATTAGGGAGACAATTTTATTACTTTAATTGAAATTTTAAAGTTGACATTTGAGAATTATAAAATGTAATATAATTTTGATGAATTTTAGGAGTGTTCGGCATCCAATTAACCGGTGTATCAAAATGCCTCAAAATATTTATATAACATATTGGAGATATGTGAAGTCTATGAGGCTGTTAGCAGTTCAAAGTGAGCATCAAATATCAAATACATATTAGTTTATAAATCAATGGCATAGTATTTGTCTAGTAGCCTTATATTGCTAATTTGACATTAAATATCAACATAAACGTTTATTGTCTCCGGTGCTAATAATAAAGGTCTAACGATATAAAGCAATGTCACGGACTATCCATTATAGATTATTCGACTGATACAGTTTATGTCGAAATGCCATATCATGTACCTTATGGGGAATCATCGGTAATTACGTAGTCCCATTAGTCATTAAAGTTCTTTTGATGTATAGTTTATGAAACGAATGAATTTACCGGACGACTCAAACTATTTGACTTGACTGTATATGTGTTTACATTGCTATAGTGTTCATTATTCTCTAGTAATGTTTAAATTCTTCAGTGAATGTTAACTAAACGTTCAATTATTTAAAGTTCAATCCAGCATATGTTAGGACGAATTATCCGTCACCTCTTATATATATACATTTTCAAAACGCAAAACATAATATGTTTACATAACATAATATAATGTCAATATATGGCATGACACTGTATTGGGGTAGTTTTGACTAACACCAAAGTATATCAAGATTAAGAGTAGTACATTGTATCTGCGTACCCCTACGGAGTATATAAGATTTCTCCCGCCGCGGGTTTTTGTTGAGATTTGTGTTGCTCAGTCTTAAGTTTTCCATGTTGTGTTTTTAGAGCACTTATTGCCTTTCGTCGTTTTTCCTATTTGCCACGGAGTTGTCAGTTTGTCTTCGATCTTTACGTTGGAATATTTCTTTGTTATACTCTGATAAATCAATTAACTCATAAATATTATTGTTTTTAATTGGTAGAGTAGCTTATATCTAGCACCATGAATACTTTACATACGTTTAATGGTCGCACATTTTCTTTAAATTTTGAAACTGATATAACTTGAAAAACAAACAGTATTATTTATTTACTCACATGAAACAAACCGGGGTGTGGTATTCAGTACGTAGGAGAAACTGGACGATATTTATCTAAACGCACTCAAGAACATCTGTATCGTTTTAAAAGACCCAATAAATTCAAAAGTATCATTTACCAACACCTTAAGAAGCACAACCATCCTTTTAAATATTTAGCAGTTCAACCTTTAGAAGTAGTAAATAAGCAGCCTGGTGAATCGCATTCAAAGTTTGTACGATCACGGAAAATAATTGAATTAAATTGGATTAAAAAATTACAGACAGTTTACCCTCTCGGTCTAAATGATAATATCATGGGAATTGGTAATATATCTAGAACCAATTCCGTTAACATTTTGGATATAGTTTCTAAAACCGTTCGTAAAAAACGTTCTCACGGTCGTAGAACAAATCGCAATCAAAGAAGATTTCGGGCCAATCATACCAATATTTCGGACCTAATTTCTATTTCAAAAAACAACGGCAGACATTATCTGTTAACAAAACTTTGTTCGTTACCGGTTAATAAGTTAAATAAAATTTTGGAGGATTGCAACACAATTTCATATAGCAGTCCTAAGTATGAAATTGTTCAAATTATTATGGCATATTGTTATTCTAAATTATTTCCCAAAATTGATCGCCCTGAAGATCATAAAAAACATTTTATTAAAATTAAGTATGTCAATAAAGGCTTTGATTTTGTAAATATTGCCGGTATATTTAACGACCATTCTGTTAAAGAACAAATTCCTGGATATTTTGACAATACTGAGCTACCTCTTATTTGTTATATTTACAAGAAATCTACCCGGAAATTTGTGTTTAATTATAGTCAATTGTGTAAAGATGTTAATATCAGTGAAAATACACCTACTTCATGTAATTGCAGTAATTCCGAATATATTTATGGCCCCATTTCCCATGTTATAACAGGAGATCTTAACATCGTTCAAGACCGAGAGTTAAAATCATTCCTCAGTAAAGGACCTAAATATCGTCCCCCGTCAATTATTAATTGGAATGAGTGTCGTAATATCATCCACGACTCACTCCATACTTACTGTATGAAATGGATAAAACGGGAAAAAGCTGACAAAAAATCTTTGGACTCTTTTTTTAATTCAGTAATGAAGATAGTTGATATACGTATTCAACATTTTAAAGAACATTTTTACTATAAACCCTTACAACAATAAACCAATTTCTCGTATCAAACATAAACTAAAAGAACTAGCCAAGGAATTTGTTTTTGTCCCGGCAGATAAAGCTGCTAATAATATTATTATTGTTTGACGTAAATTTTACATTGAGGTTCTGAAAAAGGAAATCACCAATTCACCAACATTCCAACTGACTCCATTTTCAGAAAACGAAATCTGTAACAAACATAAACTTTTAGGCACCGCTTTACAAGCAGAGCCAAATACTATGAAAGTCCCAACTATGTATTGGCTTCCGAAGCTACACAAAACCCCTTACAAATATAGATTTATTTCGTCTTCAAGCCATTGTTCAACTACTAAATTGTCTATTCTTCTTACCAGCACACTTGGTACAATTAAAAACCTGATAATAAATTGTTCAAATAAGGCCTTCGAAAATAGTGGAATAAATTACTTTTGGAGTGTCAAGAACTCGTTGGAAGTACTTGATAAATTGCATGCTTATATTGGTGATTTTGAATCTGTTCAAAGTTTTGATTTTTCTACCCTGTATACCACATTGCCTCACATTCTCATTAAGAAAAAATTCACACACCTAATTAAATGGGCATTCAAAAAATCAGAATGTGAATATATATGTTCAAACTCTTTTAGGTCATTTTTTAGTAGCAATAAACAAAAAAACTATGTTAATTGGACATGCTTTGATACTATATATGCCCTTGAATTTTTACTAGATAACATTTTTGTTCGCTTTGGGGATTCCGTATATCGTCAGATTATCGGAATTCCAATGGGGACTAACTGTGAACCACTTATTGCGGACCTGTTTTTGTATTGTTATGAGTTACAATTTATGACAAAAATAAGCAAAGACCCATCGAAACAACATCTGATAAACAAATTTAATAATACTTTTAGATATTTGGATGATATTTTGGCTCTGAATAATGACGACTTCAGTATGTATATTAATGAAATTTATCCTGTTGAACTTACTTTAAATAAAGCTAATACTAACAATGACCACTGCCCTTTTCTCGATCTTGATATCTATATCACTAATGGAAAGCTGAATACTAAAATTTATGATAAAAGGGATGATTGTTCATTTCCTATCGTTAATTATCCGTTTTTAGATGGTGACGTTCCCTTGTCACCATCTTACGGTGTTTATATATCTCAACTTGTACGATTCGCTCGTGTATGTAACAATGTTTTAGATTTTAACGAGAGAAATTTATGTATTACTGAAAAATTATTACACCAGGGTTTTCGATATCACAAACTAGTCAAAACATTTACTAAATTTTATCATCGGTATAAAGACATTATTCGTAAATATAGCTCAACATGCAGACTTTTAATACGTTCAGGTATTTCACATCCAATTTTTTATGGTAATATTCTTTATAAAGCACAAAGGTGTCAGTATTCACCTCAGAAACTTACAAAACCTTTGAATAGACTTATTAAGAAGGGATATAATTACGATACTGTTGTCAAGTCATTAAAAATTGCATATTTTGGCGTTAATATTGAGTCATTGATAAGGTCTTTGCATCGGAACTAAACACATTTATTCTAAAAACAGTTGTTGGCATGACACGGGTTATGTTCTTCTCGTATATGTTATGATGGTATGATACTAAACCCCTAACGGGAAGGATTGTGCCTGATGTTCATATGATGAAATCATAATCTTTCAGTCAGTTTAGTTGAAGTCTGGAGCTGGCATGTCAGTTAACTGCTAGTAGTCTGTTGTTATTTATGTATTATTGTCATTTTGGTTATTTTCTTTGGTTACATCTTCTGACATCAGACTCGGATTTCTCTTGAACTGAATTTTAATGTGCGTATTGTTATGCGTTTACTTTACTACATTGGTTAGAGGTATAGGGGGAGGGTTGAGATCTCACAAACATGTTTAACCCCGCCGCATTTTTGCGCCTGTCCCAAGTCAGGAGCCTCTGGCCTTTGTTAGTCTTGTATTATTTTAATTTTAGTTTCTTGTGTACAATTTGGAAATTAGTATGGCGTTCATTATCACTGGACTAGTATATATTTGTTTAGGGGCCAGCTGAAGGACGCCTCCGGGTGCGGGAATTTCTCGCTACATTGAAGACCTGTTGGTGACCCTCTGCTGTTGTTTTTTATTTGGGCGGGTTGTTGTCTCTTTGACACATTCCCCATTTCCATTCTCAATTTTATTTAGACATATCTACGACATTTGAAATCTAGTTTACTTGACTTTTTGAAATGTTGAAAATACTTACCATTCAGGTGGTATTTGGAAACAGGTGTGCATCTTTACAAAGCACGTTCAGTTTCCGCCAAGGTATAAGGACCAAGCCGATTTAGTTACCTTTCACATGCGTCTGTCGGATAAGGTGCAACGTCTATTAAAAGAGAGTGAGATATCTCGTGTCGTTTAAAAAAGATTTAAAAAGTGGATATTTGCGCACACTCACACACTATGTAATATAGCAGTCTCCTTTGAAATTCATCATGTTTGCTTGGATACACGGGAACACAGTCAAACTAGATAAAACATATAACTTATTCAGGCCTACGGACATGTTTTACATTTGGCTTTTTGCTTACTGTTCTGTATTTCCTTGTCTTGTCTTCTTGTTTTATGTGTTTTTGTTGTTCAACTGCTTTGGGAAACTGGAGCTATGCAATTGATTAAAAATCGGCATTTGAGTCTTTTGATACGGTATTTTGTTTTTATCTAACATAGTATAGCTGTAAAATTTCCATTTTTTACTCTATCATTTCAAATAAAAGAAAGTCGTAAAATGGCACTCATTCATTAATTATCATTTGCTTTGTATTTGAACGCAACTGAATGGAAAACGATTTGAATAACAGATTATTAGTACAAATGTATGTTGATATCGTACAAGAATACTATCCGATGTGGTCGTTGATATTATAGGTTAATGTGTTTTATTAAAAAACTTAAGTTGGTATCTCATATAACAATGAATTATTCAAAATTTTATATCATTTGACATTTCATAATTTACACCATTACATACATTCTGTAAAGATGTCAATATCTATAAATAATCATTTTTAAATATGCCGTGTAGGATTTATTGAATTTAAAAGTCAAGCTTTTTAGATTGATAATGATGAAATTTTTTTTTAATATCATTTAAATTGATAAAACCTTAACTTATCTCATAGAATGAACTACATTTAAAGTTCAAGAACACATATAATGAGCTGCTCAATACCACTGTCCAGAATTATAACCTTATTAGAGACATAAAATACCATAGTGTTTACACAGCTACTTTTGCATAGGTACTATTTCTGTACTAAAAATCTGTAGTACTGGAAATCTACTTTTAATATTCAGTACTATTTTGTTACTTTAAAACTATTGTAATATTTAGGTACCTGTATGTTACAGTACTTGATTTGTACTTGAAGTTTATGTACTACAGATTTTGGGTTACTACCGTTACATTTTCAGCATTTTGAAAGTTTTGCTATAAATTATGATTTTCAAACATGGATTATTGTATAATTTCTGTACCAAAATATTTAGTACAAATCAAGTACTGTAAAATACAAGTACCTAAATATTACAATAATTTTAAAGTAAAGAGATAGTACTAAATATTAAAAGTAAATTTCCAGTACTACATATTTTAGTACAGAAATAGTACCTATGCCAAAGTAGCTGTGTACGGTCTCATGGTATTCGTATATTCCTTTATTGACAAACATGTTTCATTGGTGGCCTTTTGCTATTTCCTGCTTTTTGGCCGTGTTGTTGTCTCTTTGACAAATTCCCCATTTTCACTCTCAATTCTATTTAAATAATTCGAAGGAACATACATCAATAGTCTGGGACCTTTCGTCAGAGTAAATTGTTGTTTTTGCATGCACTTGTGAATAATTCTCCTTATTTTTTTTTTTATATCTTTTGGGGATCAATATTTGTTTTTTGTCGGAACGACTCTGTAACATAATCAAACTTGACCAGTTACAACAGTAAACTCATAAAGGAATGCCATGGATTACACATTTTTTTTTATAGTAAAACTAACTAAGTTGAAGAAATTCTGGAAGTGGAATCCATAGACCAAAGTTGAACAATATGAAATTTGTAAATGAAAACGGACAATATAGGAGGGACAAAAGATATTTGTTTCACTTTGAACTTTTATAAATTTTGGGCACTTCAATACTTAATTGATAGGGGTGCCGCTGGGGTTCCATAACCCCATCCTTTTCATATAATTCATATGTAAATGTATACCTTTTCATCTATTGCGTAGGTTCAAATGTAACATTTTTCCATATTGTTTGGTTTTCATGCGGTGTGTAATGTACGAAGGGAATACCAAAGTGTCAAAATAGAAAAATTGGTTGATAAAGACACAACCTAGAACACCAAGAAAGATGACAGTGAAGAAGTTATAGGCCTAGTCATATATTTCTGATAGTTTTCCCCGACCTATTCACATATTTTAAAGCCTGAAAAGGTGACCTATTCGAGCGGCACGTCCTATCACCTTGTATATAGGAAGTGGCCCAAGACCAAATAACACTTTATAATTGCATGCGTACGGAAGCGCTTATATGATGCCAACCCTCACCAGGACCGTTGGATTTGTTTTACAATTTACGTCATCATTATATAATAAATACCGGTTTCTCACTCTGTGTTAAACATTAACCAGAGACTATAGCTACAGCCAACCTTAAGTATTCCTTAAGATCATTATGCTGATCAAGGTATTTCCTTATTGTTCCAATGGTTTCAGAGAAGATACCCGTTGAAGTCAGTATACGATACACAGAAATGGAAGCATTTCATTGATGTAGCTTACTTCACAAATAATACTGCTTAAAATATTTACGCTTAATCATGTAGACGCACCTAGTCTCGTTCATTTTAAAATTGATGCGATCCCCCCAGTTTTTTTTTCTGTTACCTTGATTTGTCTCATTTTAATTGTTGCAAGACATTTGAACATCGGGTAAATACTGTCACCTTAATTAACATAACATTCTAGAGGCAGTTACAATTAAATGCGAGACGATTGGTGTACAATGTAATAGTTAATAAATATACTGAGCACTCTCTGTTAAACAAACACCGAGGTCTACAGCCTTTACAGTATAAGCAATCCCTGTACCACTAAGGCAACCGCCTGCTTCTCAAATACGGTAATGTCATTATAAAGTAAAAAAAGAGTACGAGGTGTGGCCGGGACATATTGAACACATTTGTTTTTGTCGTTTAACAACAGGTACCAAAATCATTATTGCGTCCATAAAACTTTGTGTTTTATATGTAAAATGCATTAAATTTTTTGTTGCAGAAAATACCCCTTTCCTTACCTGCATCTCTTATTAACCTATGTGCATTATTCATCTGTCATGGGAAGTAATGTAAACAACAACCAAGCAATCTATCATTCACTCAACCTACTTAATCAGAAATATACATGTATCACTAAAACACTTTCTTCATTTAGATAAACTACTTCATAACCACTATAAAACCATGATAGTTTTTTAAAACATATTTGAATTTGACCCCTATTCACCAAGAATATAAGGTATAGAGGAAGTTGTTAAGTGATGAAATATGAAAACGTCTCCCTCAGCATAGCTAACTCATTTAAACCCTGAAACCAAATTTAAGAAATCCTTTTTATGTAGTTCCTGAGAAAGATGCGACGAAAATACTCATGGGACAGACAGACAAAGGTAAAATAGTATACCCCACTTTTTTTTTTAAATCGGGGGTATACAACAGTATGGTATGTTATACATGAGTTGTACAAATAAAATACATAAAAGTCGACAGTCATGGCTACATACAAAAAAGAGAAACAAACAATCTAAATTTTTATTAAATGCCTAGAATACTTCTCATCCATAACATCCCTAAAGAAAATTTTATGAAATTTCAACAATTTGTTTATATTCATGTCTGAATAGTTATTAAATCTGACAAACCAACAGCTATCATAATGTTCCCAACCATGTAATAAATGTAAGCACCTGAAATAAAAATATAAAAAGGAAACAAACAAAAAATGTACCTAATAAAAAGAAAATAATAAATTTATAATAATATAGTATGGCACATTTCCCAATAAAATACAACCTTTTTTATTAGATTTTCCGATGGTTTTTGTTTAAAAAAAATGCATTTTAAAATCCTGACTGATTATAATTCATTACTGGTCTAATTAAGGAAATCATTGAACTTTTATATATTCATATTAAAATTAGTTTTCCATTTTCAGTTTTAATTATAAAAAAAACAGGTGTCATAAATGTTGAGAATGTACATATGAATGTATATAATTAGTATGTGTTATATTCTTCAACAAAATGTGAGTTCTTTAACGATATACTTACATACAAATTCATATAAATACAAGTCTTTATAAAACAAGTAAAAACTGCATGTATCAAGTATAGTCAAAACTGTTATCCTTTGTATACATGTATTAATATTTTTAAATAAAAAAGAGACACCTTTTTGCGGAAACTGATCCAATATTAATGAATGTAGCTGGTTATTCTGTATTGTAATGATTTCAAAGATACAGTGTTTTTGTTGATGTCAGGCTCACTGGCTAATACAATCATTCAACTATATTTAAAGGCGATGCTACCACAAACAAAGTCAACAAAAGGAAGACTTTGGTTGTTTTGTTAAGACAATTTTGATTTCATTTTCTGTAAAACGTTTGTTATTGTTGTTTTGATCTCAATTTTATCAAATGAAGGTTATTCCCCCAAAAAAAAATTCAAATAGTTATCACATATCAACACATCTGAGTGACACTGGAATCCATTCAACTATTTAAAAGTTACGAATTCTTTTATGATCTATTGTAGTCATTCGATTGAGTTTGAAATTAATACCGTTGAATGGTTTCTTGTAAAATGTTAATCCATAGCAGAACGATATTACAGTGGAACCTGTTTAAATGGAACCTCTTCGGGACTTAATTTATACAGGTTTTCGGTTTATACAGCATTCGGTTTTGCCAGGTTTCACTGTATATTTGTAAACACATTATAAAAACACCTTAAAAACGTAAAAACGCAACACCAAGTATAAATATTCTATCACAATACTCATTCTGGGTTAATGATCATTTCACAAAGTGAGGTCAAATATTTGTTTTTTTTTGACAACCCTTCATACTCTATATATTTGACATTATTGTTTTAAATGTGTAATTTGAAATGAAGAAGGAACAATTTATGATTTTACCTTTAACCTACAAAAAGGAGTTTATGTGAATATTTATGTTTTGTACTTTACTCTGTATGTAAAAAGTAATGTATTTTCACCTAAAATGCTACACTGATAATATGGTATACTTAGATATAGAGCTAAAATAAAAACTTGCATGTATAAATTATATATAAAATTTGAATAAGCAAAGGTTAAAATCATATCAATATATCATTCTATAGGATAAAAAAGATAGCATTGAACTCCGACAAAAAGTCACAACTATCTGCTTGGTTCTTTTGTTTTAACATGTTTAATGAAAAAGAGCATATTCTCGAATTCATATTTTTTTATCCATTTTATTGTATAAGAAAATTGCTCATTAGCCTTGATATGCAGACTTTATCAAATTTTAACAATATGAGGGACGTATTTCTTGGTACCATGTATCCAGTTGGGTACCAAGCTACTTTCGAGAGAATGTTTCCTAACAATATCATTATCACTTAAAATTTGGTCTACAAAGATATTACATACAAAAAATTAAAGAAAAATACAATCTTCCTTAAAACAGCAGGATTGTGACTTTTTGTCTATGGATTTTTGTCCTATGACTTTCTGTCCTACATTTACTTTTAATCACAGCCTTATAATACAAGTCGAGTATATTGTTATTTTGCAAAACATTTCTGTCATAAAAGAAAATAGAATAAAATCTTTATATTATAAAATATATTAGTTTTAAAATTATGCTTTTCAAGTGATATGATATCTTTGAGCTACTGTTTGCCTGATCAGTATTAATAAGTTAAAACAAAACTATACTGAATCTGATAATAATTCGGGAGTCTATTTTGTTCACCTCTGAAGATCTCTGATGTCTAATTAGTGTTTGTAGTTACATAAGCCATCTTAAAAGACTTACAAATGCCCTCTTCCGAAATCCAAAAGATGAAATATTAAAAAAATATAAATGCATAAAACTACTGTGTATGTCAATTATATAATATGTCATGTAAAAGCTTAACAATGGTTGAAAAAATGTTTAAAACATTTCAAAGTAAAAATAATTAATATAATAGAAAAAGAAAAAAAATAGCTACTACATAACATATCTTTCGCACATCTGTTTCCTAGGCTGGAATTCCAGTCATTTAAACAAACGTTTTCTACTTTTCCAAAACAAGACATCCTTTTAAAACTTGATTATGCAAATAAATCAATTAACAATAATCAAAAGTATAAATTATTCAAAAATGTAATATAAATCATCATAAATCTTACTTACTAGATCCGGAAACTAATTGCACATTATATTGTGACAATTGGTTTCATATAAATGATGCAAAACTTAACAGAAGACAAACCACATTCATTTATAATTCTTTCTGAGTCCAGATGTTAAGACTTGGAATGAAACATCATTAGATTTGTTACATACTACTAGACGTTCTTAATTTGTATAATTAGAAAAAAAAAATCACTCACTGAGCAAAAAAGGCTACAGATAACATAATCTGCTACAACATAGTTCTCTGCAACATTTCAAATGTATTTTTATGAGTATTTGGCAACTTTGTATGGAACAGAAATTTAAAAAATTAACATTTCATGAGGTATCATACTAGCACCAATTCAAAAACCATCTTAACCAGCAACAATGATAAAAAATTGCAATATGTTTACATAATAGACAACAAATGCATATACAATTTACATTTTTATGCAAATCCGTACCAAATTGCACTTATCTACTGATTAAAATTTAAAAAAAACACGACTGAAAACCACATAAGTGTAACAATTATGTTAAGAAAATATGACATATAAACTGCCTGCTTGAAATAAGATGTAGATTAAAACATATCATTGGATTTTCATCTTCATAACTATATTTACTGTCTACGAGTAATATAATTATGTAGATGTAAAATCTACTGTCGCTAATGTACACACTAGGCAGACCATTTTTAACTACAACCAGAGCAAGATTTCGACAATGTATACAAATTAGACAGAGTAATTTAACATATCATGAACACCTAATACTGATTACAAACTACTTCAGGATTTACCTAGTTTCCGTGTATAATTTTACTAATCTAACTCATATTTTATAGTATTCAATAATGACAAAACAACAACATATTCCTTATTAGAGTTGCATACAAGAAATTACCAAGTTTATTATTAAAAATGCATATCAATACTGAATTATAATTTCAATTGGCAATCACTAAAACATGTAAAAACTTTAACAAAGTCATAACTCACTAATTCAATATAATGAAAAAGACTAGTTTAAATATATCATATATCCCTTATAACATAACATGGCTTATCCAAAACTGCACTATTACTGCATGCTTCCGTCTAAGGAGCTCCTGTGACTACTTCTTCCAGGGGAATTTCTACTGTCTCCCTGGATGGACCCTTGGATTGATCCTTGTGACGGTATTTTATCCATATGTGGAATCTTCTCTCCTAGAAGAAACTTTTCAACCTTGTCCACGCATGCATCTTGGTAGTCATGAACCCACCTGCAATATGCAAAAATAATGGATTGAAATTTATTATCATATATGAATACACAAATAAATATAATTATAAAGTATTTATAAAGTTTCATGTTGATTGAAGTTCTGCTAAAATTTGATATACTAGTATAGTAATTTCTTAAAATCGTCTTCAATAATCATAAGTTGAAGTCCACATTGCTACACTTTCTTCAATCAAATGTCCATTATTAACACCAACAATAAACATATGTGCATAGAATGTTCTGAAAAGAACAAAGATAATTTGATGATTATTTTTGTTTTCTATGCATTCTGTACAGTTCCATTGTAAATTCGATCTTAATTAGAATCTTTTAACATCATATTATTTTGTTCTAATGGTTTTCTTTACTGTTCACATAAAGACATGATAAGTTAGATATAACTTTTTTGCTACTATTTTCAAACCGCGAAATGAATATCGCCGTAGTTGGAAAGAATCCTACAATGGAATCATTTTTACTGGCAGATTCACGTTTGTTAAAAATATTAGAATTACCATTGCTTTTTAAACTTTACTGAGTTCTTCATTATGAATGATTTTAATCATGATTTGATACAAGATAGATTCTATACGAATAGTAGTGATTAACAATTAATTAAATCGTATATTTTATAAAAGGCACACTTGCTTGACGATGTATTTTTGTTAAAATATGTAACATCTCGTCTCCTTTTCGTTTCTGACTTATCAAAATATTTCTTTGTTTTTCAGTTCATGAGCACCAGAATCTAACTCGACTGTTGGTTGTGTCCGATTGCTAATAAAACTCATTATGGAATCTTGTACTAAATATATATCTAATTTTCTGTTGTGTTGGTGGTCTTTTCGTTTTTTTTTCTATCGGTCATGGTATTGCTAGCCGTTTGACGAATGATAGAGATAGGTGAATATTAACCCAATCAAAGATTCTGTACGCAAGGAACCGCGTTTCGTATACGAATAAACTCATCATAGATACCAGGACTAAATTTAGTATATACGCCAGACGCGCATTTCGTCTACAAGACTCATCAGTGACGCTCGAATCCAAAAATGTTAAAAAGACCAAATAAAGTATGAAGTTGAAGAGTGTTGAGGACCAAAAGACTAAAATAGAAAGTAAAACATGTGATTTAAACATCTCTGAACTATGCTTATGCAAACAAAAATCTAACAAGGAGTTGAAAGAGGTCTTCAAATGCATAGATATTGACGAAATAACCCATGCTCAGTGGATAAAATGTAAATTCAAAATATCGTAATAGGCAGTTGACTGACCAACAGATCTGAAAATCTCTTACACGATACAATTCAACATAATAAAGATTACGACCAAATATAAACTCATTCCTTATTTATTTAGTAATAGAATTATCGTTAAGAAAATTCCATTCTGTTCGGATAGAATCAACAACCAAAGTTTCTTTAAACAGGAATGTTACTACTTGTTAGACCTGAAAAATTATTGCACAATACCACTCATGTTATGATCAAGATTATAAACTACCGAAGATACCAGGCTTGAGATTTTAAACGCCTGTCTAATAAGTCTGGATACCACTCAAGTATTTAAAAAAAATATACTAACCTGTTCAAACTGGCCAAACAATTGTTTGTTAGTGTTTTTCCATTTGTAAATTGGTTAATTCGAAAAAGTAACGTTAGAAAAATTACCCATTAACCACAACGTAAAGTTGAATGTAACAAACTTATTCACGTACTGTTATGAGTTGGCACTTCAACATGAAATGTTATTAAGATAAGTATACAAGAGTATTCCAACAGAGACTTGTGTATAGACTAAGCCTTACGAATAAACAGATAATGTAACATGTGTAAATAGTCCTTAAAAGGTGTTAACAAGACTAACGAACTTCAAGGACAATAATTAAAAGGTAAATCCTTCAAAACTTACAAAATTAGACGCTATCAATCAACAAGTTAACAAAAACTTATATTTCCTGACTTGATATAGGCATTTTCCGAAGAAACTGGATGGATTGGTTAAACCTGGTTTTATAGCTATCTTTACTTCAAAATTTCATGCCAGTTGCTTACAATTCCGTTATTTGAGTTTGCAACTCAAACAAACATACGTTACAATAATCTAGATCCAGCAGCCAAAACACACACCGCAGACATACAACACAACTGACTAAAATATTTAAACCTAGGTCATATTTATTTCGCAAACACGCCAACAAAAACGAATATGGACTAGTTTTCATTATCCTCTTTTTTTTCACGTGACTGTAATACCTCATATCTTTAACTTCGTGGTCAAATCACCCATAACCTAAGGTAAATGCATATTTACGATTTCTGTTTTTGTTCTACTTTTAGTCAATTTTCATCAACAGAAATACATGTTATTCACTAATCCAGCTTTAAAATTACATAATAGCGAGTTGATGAGCTATTAATGTGCAAATGTGTAGATACCGGCTTTGCCATAATCCGAGTGTTTTTTTCCCCCACCTAAATGACTAGAATCAATCAATACTTTCTGCTGAATATACATGAAAAACGCTCTTCTTTATAATGAACACTCTGTTATATGTTTACCCTTTAAAATTTTTGCTATGTGATTGTCATATTTTATTCAACTTATGATAATTTGTTGTCCCTTTGGTGTTTTCTGTCATTTTATCAGAAAATATCAATTTACTCAGATATACATAGTTAATTAAAGCCAAACTTGTATTACGTTCAAATCCTGTATTCATAACGTTTTTGTTATGTTATGTATGACAGTGAACCCATCTGTACATAATGTACACTAATCATGCTAATGGTATTGAAACTGATTCGTAAAACTATTTTATTCAGCAGCTCATTCTAATTTTTGTTTTCTTCATTGTTAAAAATTATGCATTTTAAATAGTTATCAAAGGTACCAGGATTATAATTTAGTACGCCAGACGCACGTTTAAAGGAAGACGTGTATGTTTCAGGTATATATTGTTAAGATGAGATTCAAGATTTTTATTATGAAACGAATCTATAACATGCTACATGTAAAACATCAACAATAACAAACATACACACCAGATTGTCACCAACCACATTCAAACTGTTTTAATGAACAATATTTTTGAAAAGGTAAGTAAACTCTTTTGATATTTTCTGAATATTTGTATGCTAAAATCAAAATATCGAATTTAAATATAATTAAGGCAGGTAAGAGCGGTGCATTAAATTATCAATAAAAAGTCAAGCAATGATAATGTAAATTTTCATAAAATGGCAATAAACAATTGATTCATGTTATGCTTTAAAGCTTTATCGATATCACTATGTGATGGTTAATATTGATATTTTTGTTTGCATGGTATATCTTTGTACCTTTTTGCAAAATTACCAAAAAAACTTTTGCACCTTTGTGGTGACCTGAACCATAAACCAATCAATCGCTCCTGAAACCACTCCTGATACAATATACCATGTATCAACAAATGGCTATATAGAACTGATTTAGCATTCAATGGCACAGAATGTCAATCTTGCATGATAGCATCAAAGCATCACAAATAAAGAAAAATTATAAACACTGCAAAAGTTTTAAACTCTTAATCATGTTTCTGTTTTACGATCATCTGTATAAGATATATGAGGATATTAGTACTGAATATATACCTTGCATGAACAGATCATTTCTAAAATTCTTTTAGCCAAATTTATTTACAATTTGTATTTTCTATTTATCATGAGGCACTTTTCATCTGGTTTCAATGTGTTTCAACCACTGTACAGTATGTTGTAGACTCATTTATTTTCGTTGAAACCGATCTTCAAGGCTTGTGAATAAATCGTTATTTTGTGGTTATTTGAATTCGTGGATTTGACAATATCTGCATAAAAGCCAACAAAATTAGTACTTTGTTGAACATTTTTTTATGCTAGGTTTACATGTTAAGCATTACCCACGTAATCCACGAAAATTGGTATCTAACGAATATCATGAACTCATAGTATGTACATGTATGTACAATAATCAATCTTCACTTTAATTTTTGTGACTTCGTAATTAATCACACAACATATTAAATACTAATAATACATTCCAATCCATACTCTTAAATAAGTTTCTTATAAACAGTTTACAAATGTACACATCCATAAACATTTAAAAATCTTTGCAAATATCTTTATAACAATAAACAGCAATGAAAAATAATCATTGGGTATACTGTCTATATCCAATACCAAATAATTCTTTCACATTCTTAAACTAGGTAAATTCATTACAAAATTGCAGTTTGTTCTGTTTTACCAAACTGACAACTTTACCAATAGAATATGAAGAAAAGATGTCCAATCAAGACTGGTATTTGTGAAGAAAGAAATAATATGTAAAATGATACAAATGACTTGTATGTTATAATAAAAAGATGATCAGCTGCTTACATATAATATGTAGTTGTCAAATTTACAAACGAAGTCATAAAGATGGATTGATTTGAGGTATATTATGCATTAGATAATTGTCAAAAAACCCTGATTATGTGTTTCATTAGGGACTAACAGGAGTTGTTTGAGCAATGAAAGATAAAATGAAAAAGATAAACAATAGATGAAAACCTGAAATAGTTGTATCCGTATGTTTTGTTTCTCTATTTATTTATTTTTTTAGTTTAACTTAAATTTTATTTGTCTTAAATATATGAAACGTTTGTGACATGAACCTTATTTGTGATAAACATTAGATGAATAACCTGAACTATTAGTATCAATTTGTACCCTTGGTCTATTCTTTCAAGTTTTTTTAATACTATTTTTTTACTATAACTCTTTTATTTACAATAGATTGAAAGTATTGAAAATTAACACATGTTTGTTCATCGTTAAATCAATATATAAATTTGTGACAATAAACCTATTCATTGTAAACAGTTAAAAAAATGTTTATGGTTATTATTTCTTAATCCTTATTTTATCACAGATTGGGTCGATAATAGGATTTTTATCATTTTGTTTATTATCAACAAAATCAATTTATATGTTTGTGACCTATATCTAAACAAATATAAAAAAGAAGATGTGGTATGATTGCTAATGTGACATCTCTTCACAACAGACAGAATGACACAGAAAGTAACAACTGTAGGTCATAGTAAGGCCTTCTACAATAAGCAAAGCCCATACAGTATATACTAGCATGGAAAAAACAAATGTAAAATAATTAAAACAGCTAAACTAATGTCTGCATAAGGTTTCTTTTAATTTTGTTTGTGTTGTTTTATTGCTTTTACAATATTGAAATGAATAAACCTAAAGACATTAACCAGAGGTCTAGTCTTTGACCTAAAGCATAATACTTCAAACGTCAACCTTGAATAAAAGTAAACTGATTTTTGATTGGTCAACAGTTCAAGCAAAAAAGGTACATTAATAAATTTCAATCAGCACTTTTAAAATAATAAAAAGTGACACATTTTTGTTTTTTACGTAGGCACTAAAAATGTCTTCAAGTCCCAAGCCAGGGACTGTCCTAGAATAGAGTATGGACTAGCTACAGGTAAGCAACACAAACCATTGGACTTTGTTGTAAAAAATACCAAACAAAAACAATGTAAACATCAAAGGTATGGATAATGAGAAAATATTTTTAAAGTGTTATGTTCAATTTAAATTTACCAAAATTTTCCTGTAAAAAGCTTATTTTGTTCAAATAAGGGAATAACTCTCAACTTATGACCTTTAAACTGTACTAAAAATATATCTATTCATGGGTCAAAAACTGCACTCTTCTGAAGGGATCACACTCTTCTTTTTTGGGGTGCTTGATATTAAGTATATGGTCATTTCAGGTTTAGGATATTTTTGGGATGTTTTTTTTTTTTTTTATACATTACAGGGTAAAACATAATGCCCCATATTTTATACTTTTCTTTTCACTTTAGACTTCAATAGCTCATCAAAGTTCATTACCAAAATTTAGGAGGATATTTATTTCTTTTTGCAACCCAAATAATATCAATGCTAAAATAGGGTAAAAATCTGCATCAGCCTTTTCCCACACTTTTTTGAAAATCAAATATCTAAAAAAAACAAGGAGTTCCATAACCCATCAATATTTGTAGCTTATTTTGTTATATCCTGATTTATTGTTTCAATTACAATTCCAGATTTTTTCTATTTCATTTGACTACACATCCTTAAGTGTTTTGCATATAGTGTTGTGTGCAATATTTTCTACTTTCTTCTGGCTATAGTATTATATATTTTTCTTATGTTTATGGTTTTAGTCACCACCATTGTGTGTCCTCTACATCATTATTATAAATTTTCATTTGTTAACCTATGTGGCCTATGGTCACTACTGAATAGCTTATAATCATATCTCTTGTTGTTTTTAACAAAAGAAAGGGACATGGAAAATAACATATTTTTCATGAGTAAAAAGCTGAGGTATGGTAAAATAACACTCACATCTTTAAAAAAGAGCTTGTCAAAAATTTTAAAAAGATTGTTATGGAAACATAAGTTTTTCACTAATATCATTGATTATATACCCTGTTGGTACACCCAGTCAGGGTACTTTTGAAGTTCATAAGATTCTCACAGGTTTTTTTTGTAATCTTAATTGTTATCTTCATAATTGTTTTATGTAATTTGAACTTCAGTAACCTACTGTTGCCTCTAATTCTATATTACATAAAATATTAGAAAGGTCTAATTATGAAATTGACTGAATCGAACTAGACTGATTGCAAGGTATTTGAACAGTACTTTGTTTACACCCAAAACTAGTCTCAGGCTTTAAATTATTGTGTGTCTAGTACCTTGGGGTTATAATTAATGCTAATGCACAAGGTACTAAACAGGGATGTAATATGAGACACTCTGACCAAAGCAAAATCCTTATTCTGTTAGCTTATTTTGTAGAGAATAAGTTAACACAATAAAAGGTGTTATAAAATTCAACCATTACTGTCTGTTCTATTAATTCATGGTTTGTTAACGTAAAAAAGGATCATGTTATTTCAGAATATGGTCTTAGTATGTATGGTATATATAAAACCTCCACTTCAATACTTCCCCTTTTTGATCCTTGTATTCACTTCATTAAAAATCATCAAACTTATATTGAAACATGGCACTGAAGTTACCTATAGTACACTGATATATTATACAGTAAAGTCTATTATAAAAGTTTACATATATACAACTGTATATCTAAAATTTATATAAATATGACTAATGAGTTAATTGAGCAAAGAAAGCATAAATAAATCTCTTACAAAATTCTACAATTGCACACACCCCTACTTCAAACTATGAAACATTCAAAACATGTAAATCTGATTCAACGAAATCACTATTCACAAACAGTCATCATTGTATAAAACACAGGCACTTATTTAGAGTCATTCATACATAACATAGTAAAATTATTTGTTGTGTGAACTTAGACAAAGCTTATAATAAAATAAACTTAGTACAACCAACATGTTTTAAACATGCAACTTAATACACCTATATTTAATATATATAACAATGTTAAATTTCAAACAGCATTTTAAAATGAAAAAAATCTATTTTTAATACTGTACTATATTTTATGATGATAGGCTATAAAATTAAAATGTTTACAGTCATCCTTATCTTCTAGTGCTTTATGTGCATGAAAAACTCATATGGTAGGATTAAAAACAACATTTCCCCTACAGGGATGGAAAACATGTTTTTATGGTATATAATATATCCTTGTAGATATTTCTACACATATGCAAAAAAAGAGCCAATTTTCAAACATGCTGTTTCAGAGAGAATCATGTAAAAATATTCCATCAATATGTTTCAACTATATTCTCCCATATTGAATTAAATAATCCAGTAGATCTCTCCTTGAAGCTTTTCTTGGTTGAAGTTTCACTGATGTTATCTAGGCTAGCAACAATATCTGTGTCAAACTTATCAAGCAGACATGGTGTTTTGTCATATACATATTCTATTTGTGTGGTTCTCTTTCCAACTTTTAGAAAGTTCTCAAGCTTTTGCATGCAGGCATCTTGATAGTCATGTACCCATCTACAGGCAAAAAGTGGACAGTTGTTAATTTGGGAAATAATGAAAAATAATATTCAGTTAACTCTAACAAAATTACAAATGCAGATAATTAAAACCTTAGGAATATATTAGTCCTACACCATTCAAAATTATGTATGAAAATCTAATGATAGCTTGTGTCAGCACTAATCTTAAGAATTTCAATATTATTGTTATGTTAAGGAATACAATGTCTTGTGATCTTGACTCAAAAAAAATCCTATAATTCAGTATGTTGATAAATGTGTTACTTTTCTCATATTATTAGAAAAAAATATGAGAAATGCAATACAATATTAAACCTCTACAACTATATATAAGCAAATTTAGAAAAGAAATCCAAAAAAAAATACTGAAATTCATAATGAAAAATAGTCCTTATGAGTAAAAATTGGTGTCGTCATAGCAATTTATGAGGCAAATTTTATAGGCCTGTTTCCCATCAAATTTACATCTTTTGAAATCCTCAAATTCAGATTAAAAGTCAGATGCTTGAGAATCATATTACAACAACAAATGCATGCGTGAGTACCTGTAGATGTGGGTAACATGACCAAAGCAAAGTGCAAAGCAAGAAGTGACAGAAATGACGAAATATTACAAAAAAGTTTATAAAATGATACTAACCAATATTTTGACATAATATTTATTGAAGTCCAATGTACATATTTTGCCAACCTAGGTTGCGCTGCAGCTGTATATGCCAGGGATATCAGAGATTTAATTGTAATCAAAAACAAAGTAACCAAGAGAATGGTTAACCATTTCCATATTTCTTATTTAACTTTTATCCCATCATTTTAAGCCATATTTTTTGTTGTTGTACTTAGTAATGGGGATGTTGATTTCTGGACAATGAACAAAGTATATTGAGCATTTACAAAAATACATTAGGTTTTCTTCTCTCAATGTAAAAATGTACCAGAGAATCAAATAGAAACTATTAATATTTCTTCATCTAATTATTAAATGTTATGAACAATCGCTATCTGATTTATAATTTGTACAGTCAAATATTTAAAGTACTTGACCTAGTCAATTCAAAGGAGAAAAAAATCTGAAATCTGAAAATCGTAATCCATTGGGAGTCATATTTGTCAGCAAATGGATATTCTATCTAATTATAACATTTCAATAAAGCATTCTTGCTAATGTTGATTAAGGTTAAATGGACATAAAAAATAATGTCAAAATAAATGGCCATGACAAAAGCTTAGAACAGAGATCTCTGATGACAAAGACTGATGACTTTAGAATAATCAATGTGATGATAAATAAAAGAAACACAGAAAATTTATATAATGCATGTACAAACATTATTTGCATTTCTGTCTATTTTAAAGATTATTCTAGAGGGGAATTAAAATTTCAAGATATTCTTATAGACAAAAACAAGAGTGCACACGCTGAAATGTCTCGCCTTCTATACTAATCATTGATATTATGTTGATAGTCCTAAGTATAAAGCTAAGCTTTATTACAACTGTCACATAAACTTAACATTAACCAAGATAACTAAACAAAGACCAATGAACCTTGAAAAAGAGGTCCAGGTCAGATGAACCATGCCAGGCAGACAGGTACAGCTAACTACGCTTCTATACAACATATATAGTTGACACATTACTTATAGTTTAATAAAAATAGACCAAAACACAAAAACTAAACACTGTGCAATGAACCGTGAAAATGAGGTCACGGTTAAATAAAACCTGCTGACTGACATAAAGATCATAAAATATTTCCATACACCAAATATAGTCGACCTATGGCATATAGCATTAGATAAAAAGACCAAAACTCAAAAACTTAACTTTGACCCACTGAACCATGAAAATGAGGTCAAGGTCACATGACATCTGCCCGCTAGACATGTACACTTAACACTCATTCCATACAACAAATATAGTAGACCTATTGCATCTGGTATGAGAAAAACAGACCAAAACACAAAAATTTAACTATAACCACTGAACCATGAAAATGAGGTCAAGGTCAGATGACACCTGCCAGTTGGACATGTACACCTTACAGTCCTTCAATACACCGAATATACTAGCCCTATTGCTTATAGTATCTGAGATATGGACTTGACCACCAAAACTTAACCTTGTTCACTGATCTATGAAATGAGGTCGAGGTCAAGTGAAAACTGTCTGACAGACACGAGGACCTTGCAAGGTACGCACATATCAAATATAGTTATCCTATTACTTATTATAAGAGAGAATTCAACATTACAAAAAATTTGAACTTTTTTTTCAAGAGGTCACTGAACCATGAAAATGAGGTCAAGGATATTGGACATGTGACTGACGGAAACTTCGTAACATGAAGCATCTATATACAAAGTATGAAGCATCCAGGTCTTCCACCTTCTAAAATATAAAGCTTTTAAGAAGTGAGCTAACGCCGCCGCCGCCGGATCACTATCCCTATGTCGAGCTTTCTGCAACAAAAGTTGCAGGCTCAACAAAAACCCCCATAAAATGCACAATCTAAAACATGCAATAAGTTTTAGTGAACAAAAGAGATTTGCAAAAGCCAACAGAAAATTGGTAAAATAATATATGTGAGTAATGTTGATTCAATAATATTTTGTGGTGTCAGTGTCTTCATATTTTGTGTGTTCACTGGCTCTCATGAGTAGTCAAGGTTGTTAAAGTAGTCAATGTTGTTAAACAACCCGATAGAAGAAGTAGATTTTGTAGATAGAAGCAAACAATAAGTACTAAGTATGAATTATATGTGGCTTCAATTTCATTGTAAACTATCTTGAACCAAACTTCAACCTGAAACGGGATGAACTATTTAACAGATGGACAATAGCATAGACCAGAAAATATAATGGGCGCTACCACAGCTGGTAATCTACACATGCAGAACAATTGGTTCTGCAATAAAAAGTGTGAGGGAATTTTCCTGTTATGCTTGAGTGAGTTATTTACATCGCTTTGAAAGGTATGTATATTTCTAAATTACAATTTTCTTATTCAACTGATCAAAATATTGAAAATCGGAGAAAGTTATACTGTGGCTGTGGCAACTATGGAAAGAAAAGCATGTAGGCTAGTCATAAAAAGAAGTATAGTCTAGTTTTCTTGAAACAATAGAAGATCATATTGCACAAATGTAATAATGGCTTCTCAAAAATGACAACTGAGGTAATGCATGTTGATATACATAAATTCAATGTCATATTTTTAAAGCTAAAGTTTAACATTTGTCAGTAATGACATGGATATAGTCAATCAATTACATGTAACACAGGAAACTTACCATGATTACTTCCAAAACTTACCAATTTACAAATTTCAGGGAGAACCAGCTCATACTATCTTGTTATTTGCCTCAGTTATCTTTGATTCAATCACATATTCTCTGAGAATTAATCTTATTATTCTATTTCACTTCAGAAGGCACTTTATACGTAGTTGATGATTATAACAATAATAAATACTGTAAATTCAGAAGAGTTTGTTATGGTTTATTAATCCAAAAATTGCCAAGGGATTTTTTTTGCCAAAAAATCTCTGATCACATCATTCATGTGCAGCATTTTCTGACATGTGGTAATAAGTCTTGCATTTGCAACCATTGTTATACACTCATAATAATAAATACAGGTTAAAGCTTCTGAATTTACAGCACTTTGTAATCTTACACCTGTTTTTTTTTATCAAAATGGTATGGCTTAAAGATATTTATAAATCTTACCGGACTCCATTGAAGTAAACAACTTGCTGCATGTCCTCAGGAAGAGCTTCTGGTAATGGCCAATCAAAACTGTCTAACACAGGTATAATATTACAATCACTCTCTAATGCTGTTACTACTTCCTATTAATAGAAATTTTGGAAATGAAATAGAAATAATATTTTTATCTTGTCCATGTTGGTAATTTTTCTATAGTATAAGGTGGACTAAAAAAAAATATTCAAATTAAGGCTGTTAAAAAGATGTAAAAAAAAATGGCCGCAAATTGGACTAAAAGGGGCTAAGTAGAAAATAAATTATTGGTGAAGAAAGGTTGGGTCACAGTATATAGTTCAAAGCACATTTTTAGAGAGAGTACTAACCAGTTTGTTATGCTTGAGACCTAGGAGAGACATGAATTATTTCTTTATATTAAAGTGATGAAACTAAACAGCAGAATTTATTTTTAGTATGTTAAGTCTTATTGATGTATTAGTTAAAAATCATAATGGAAAAAACATTTAATAGCTAAATTGAAGTGCTCTTTTGTAGATAAAAGAGAATAAAACTCTCTATTCTAGAAAAACAGAATACTTATTTTCATATCTTGAAATATTTTTTCATTTCTAATCCATTTTACAGAGACAATCTTTGAATTAATTTCATAAGTTCCATGTAAATTTTAATAAAACCATCATACACTATAATAATTTGCTTCTTGTCCTGATCCTTTTAAATAGGATATATTGAATAACTGATGTTCAATCATACCACATCTTCTTTTTTTTATATAGTGATTAATAGTCAGTGGTTGTCTTAAGTTATTCTGTAATGCTCTTCTCTTTTTAGGAAATAAGGACAGCTTATAGACAAAGAAGCTTTATAAAAGTTTCTGTTTAATTCAAACACAACTTGTTGTATTTTTTACTTCTATGACATAATATATGCATTGGCTAATGTGTTGAAGGGTTAATATTGTAATGTTGGCTCTCTTACCTTATGAACCCAGTCTGTTAACTCATTGTCACCAAAACATCTATCTAAGGAATTTGGTGTAAGTACCAGAAGAAAATGGCGAGCCATTTTAATGTTTATTAACAAGTTTTCATCAAACTTTCCTGCTCTTAATCTGTCTATATCCAGAAACACAGTGAATCCTCGTAACTGTAGATGTACTTTCAATAAACTGCAAACAAAGTAAGGACTATTTCTATGTAGGTTTTATAAATAAATTGTTTTCTGTCTACTTGCATTGTTAACTGTGCATATTTCATTGCTTGTTTGTATTTCTTTAATTATTTTGTTATTTTGACCATTAGATTTGTTGACCTACATGTGTATTATAGGTGTACATGTGTACTATATGTGTATTATATGTTGCACATCTGTATTATATGTATTAAATGTGTACATTTGTTTTACATGTGGGACCTTATATAATTATTTGTAACTAATGGGTTTTCTGTCTCTCTCACTGTATTAGAAACACGTGCTAGAATTTTATACGTCAACCTTTACAGATAAACAGACAAGGTTTGTAATTTTTCAGGTATTTTGCTGGTTTAAAAAGGCATTTTGGTATCTTTTGGTGAATTTAATAGCTAGCATATTATAAATTTCATATGGAGTTCATGACGTCAGATTCACTATTAATGGTGACGTCATCTATTGAAGTTGTGGAATTTCTTTGTTTATATTTCTACAAAAATGCCACAGCAAAATGTGCAATAAATTTCGTTATAGGGTTTACAACTGACCCTCTATGGACTATAGGGGCTTATAAGTAAAATCCATTTCAGCTTCTGCCTTCAGCCTTACCCCTATGGATTTTACTAACCTGATATGGATCCATAGGGCACGGTGTCAGTAGCTAACTATAAAACTTTTACTGAGTGAAATGGCTGAAGAGAACATAAAAATAATTACCAAACACATCTGCAATACACTTTACAGATTTTATAAAAATGTACATTCTTTGATGTAATAAGGCTATTTTTATTTTCTCATGTTAATGTGTTCTGATATTTCTAATACTGCTGTTTTAAATTGGTTTTCATTACCTATTTGAGAAAACATTTTTTTCTCAGACATTAATCATGGTATTCATATCAACATTATATGGATGGATGTTTAAAGTCTAGCATATTTTAAAAATGCATATTCAGGTAGAGAACTTGTTAATGCTATATGAAAATGAACCCTAATTTGTACCAGTCCAAAACACTTGGTTAAATTTTTGATGTGGCAGTTCTCAAAGTAAATTATTGGTCAAGACAAATCCCCCTATCAGAAACATAATTCTGACTCCAATATGTCCAACCGACCAGTCTTTGCTCTAGCTATTATTACAAATCTATCAAGAATGCCATTTCTGTTTTTGTTCTTTCTAAGGATTTTTTTTTCTTGATTGAACTTCGTTTTGATTTTTTACCTTCAGAATAGCATAGATATGCACATGATGCAATAATGGGTTGAAAGGCGTTATACCAATAAGACACAAACCCAATAAATCATGCAAAGAAAGATAACTCTATGGTTTGCCTAAGCATAGCACTATATCATACAAAATTTCTCAAATAACATGTTTATATATCTGACTTAACAAACTTCAAGCTTTGATGTCATATCTACTAATGTGTTCTTTAGAGAAGATATATATCAATTACAGGAGACGACAGGTAAACATCAATGATACAGAAACACATCAGCACAGTCAAAGGAAAATATATAAATAACAGTTTAGTAATCTTATACTTTTATAATAACAAAACCTCCACCTAAAATGATCACCCATGAAGCTGAGTAAAAGAATAGAATTGAAGGAAAGCCAAGGCTCTCAGTCATTTAAACTTTACTTAGTACTCAGAGTTGAAAATTTATTATCATAACATCTAATCCAGTAATAAAATAAGTTGATTTCTGAGTTTGAGAAAAATAATCATGTTCAAAGTTTTTTTTACCACAAAGCCTGTAGCTAAAACATTCAAAAAGGGTTTTCTATACTATATTAAAGTGAACTATGTTAGCCTTTGGAGATCAAAATACAAGAATAGAAGTCAAGATTAAATATGGATAGTAGCCAACTTCAAAACCTATTGGCCAAAGAAAAGAAACATTTATTGTTTAGATCATTCCTATTCAATAAACAATTCAAATACATTAAACTAGCACATCTAAATTACAAAGAAGAAAAGCTCAGGTCAAGGAAAGTTGATTATAAATTTTGTGTTCTTCATTTGAACATTCAAGTAACATTTTGAAATGGTTTTCTTATTTTAACTACAAAATTTGATTTCTAACTTCCCTGAATAAATTTCCGCACAACTTTACAATAAACCCGTAATTTTGCTTTTTGTTATCAGAACAAAGTGAAACATTCCAAGTCAGGAGGCTCTGGCCTTTGTAGTTTCTTTTGTATAATTTGGAGTTTAGTATGGCCTTCATTATCACTGAACTAGGATTTATATTTGTTTAGGGGCCAGCTGAAGGATGCCTCCGGGTGCAGGAATTTCTCGCTGCATTGAACACCTATTGGTGACCTTCTGCTGTTGTTTGCAGTGGCGGATCCAGGGGGGGGTTCCGGGGGTGCGCACCCCCCCTTTATTTTTGCCGATCAATGCATTTGTATCGGGACATATGTTTTGCACCCCCCCTGCACCCCCCCTTTGCCCTGGGTTAGCACCCCCCCTTTCGAAAATTCCTGCATCCGCCCCTGGTTTGTTCTATGGTCAGGTTGTTGTCTCTTTGACATATTCCCCATTTCCATTCTCATAAAGCTTGAAGGAGAACACTGTCTTTCTTATTTAATAATGCATTCAAAATTAAAATTTTATCAGCACATAAAACTGCCATTAATGACATAAACAGAAAACCCCTGGTCAAAGGGAGACAACTACACTAATTCTATATTTCACTTGATGCAAAATTGCTACAATATTAAAGTTGCTGTTCGATGACATTTAGTCTCTATAAAAACATTTTTGCACACTTGTCCTATTAGACAAGTAGTCACCAAAACTTACATTCTGAATGGAATTGAAGCTTGTCCGGAAAAAAAGATGGCATGAGCAAAAGAAAACCACTAAATTACAGACTTCTGACTTTCCACAGCCACTTTAAGAATGTGGCGGGCACAAACACATTTGAGATCCCTCATTTGCTAATCAGACAAGCATTGTGATGGCAATTTACTTGTCAGACCAATTTTGTTTCTTGTACTGGACAATAGGAAAAGTGAGGATTGTGATGATTTTAAAATAACTCTTATAATATTCTTCAATGCCGGTGTTTATTGAAATAATTGGGACTCTACATTACAATGCTTCTTTGGTGAAAATATTGGGCCTTTTAAATTAATGCATTTAATGAGGTCACTGGGACTCTACATTTTATTTTGGAATAACATAGTATGCTGATTTTGTACACAAAAAAACCTGCAGACCTTAGGGAATAGGTATCATAATGGGATGCCCTATTTTGGTCATGGAAATGAATGTAACTATGTACATATATATATTGCGTGGGCCCATTAAGCAATTGGATACTATGAAAAAGAGCCAAATATAGATAAGCAAACTGACCTCATGCATTCAGTTTGGTAGAATATAAATATTATTGACTGTGTTCATATTTAGTCAATTGACTCTTTCTGGATGTGAAAGTTAAAAATACATGCGTTAGATCAGTTAATCTCCAAACTGGATAACTGTTTAAGCTTAAAGCTACCAAGTTTGGAAAATAACCAAAGGATTAAGAAAAAATAATCAACTTTGCTTGAGAGACATTAACTCAAAATCAATAAGGTTTTGCTAATATGTGTCTACTAAGATCCCTCAACCTCACTATGGTAGGTCTGTTGTACCTGGCTAGCTGTGATCCTGTCGATCTTCTGTAACTTATAAACACATCCACAGCCTTGGGAAGGGTAGAAATACTAGACACATCAACACTTTTCTGTCGCTGTAAACTGCTAAAACTACCATACTTAGGTAAAGAACAGTATAAATCTACAAAAGAATACATTAATATACATCATGTTTTGTTATAGAAAATAAGAATATATATACATGGTAAGATTGCAATGAAGACAAATCTCCTCCAGAGACCAATTGACAAGGACTTTACAGGCTCGTGACTATCTTTATAGCAAACTTGTTCCAACAGACAATCTGGTGTTGATGGCAAATCTTTGATATTAGTTTAATTTATTCTCAATTTGTCTTGAGTCTGATAGATTAACTGTATTATGTATGGTCTTGACACAAATTATTGTTCAAGATCTATTGGCATCCTTGTATAAACCTCTAGATGTCTTTAAATTTGTGTTTTGGTTTAAAGGATGTGTGGTATTGCAACGTATTGAGACTCTTTATTTCTACAATACTGACATTATTGAGTTAACTCTCTTTTTACATCTGACTTCTTCCCATTATTTTGTTCGTTCCAATTTCCAAAGAAAGAGGGAAGATTGAGTTCTATAAAGGAGTAGGTCCGGTAAGGACCGATTTTGGCCTCAAATTTCAAGTTTATCTTACGAAAGATTTTGACCACTTTTTAAACACTTAAGTGTCTATTTCATTTGAATCAATTAGTTTATGTGAAAGATTTTAACTGATATAGTCATTAAAAACAACCCGATTCAAGCTCAAATATGAAAAATCTACCAAATATGCCGAAAAATGTCACTTTTCAGATGATTTTTGTCAAAAATGAAAGTGGCCGCATCCGTGTTCATCCTCAGCCTTTATATATATTATGTATTATCATAAAATACAACTTACATTTCAATATTAAGGATGAACACGAATGCGGCCACTTTCGTTTCACACGAAAACTGTCTAAAATTTAACAAAAATGCTAGAATTGTGAAGATATCAGTAGTTTAGCATGACTTAATGGTGCTAGTACCCGATATATGTGCATTGTATTGTCAAAAACAGTCCATATTTATGTAGCAGAAGCATTCTACTGTCCAATAAATAACTAAAAGTTTACATTTTAACAATTTTGTAAAACTGCTATATTTTGGGGCCAAAAAGGGGTCTTACTGAACCTACTCCTTTAGTTTTACCCCACCACATGATCATGTGAATGTTCTGGTTAACTTGTAACTTGTCAGTGGATGTCTGACTGTTCTTTTGAAAAGCATTTATTGTCAATGGCAGATCTTTTAAGGTGGTACCCAACACCTTAACTAAAATAAATTTGGCTCGTTTAATTTTTGTAAAATTTTGACAAAGTATTTACTTTGACTCTTTAACAAAAATATAAAAATTTCAAAAAATTTGAACCAACCGTTTTATCAGGAAAATTACACTGGTTATATAGCAGTTTGACAAGCACTTATTTTGATCATCGAGACGCTTAATATTCCATAAACAACACAAGGTAATTAAAGCATTTAGCTGATTTTACAGAGTTATCTCCCTGTAGTGTTAGGTACCACCTTAAGTACTCTCTGTAAAATCTATTCAGCAAATGGTGATAAAGGTCCTGAGCTTGCTGAACACTACATGAAAACCTTAATATTTTACAGTTTTTTGTGTTGTTATTGCTGTCTCATTAATATTAACTCAATGCCTTTCTTTACTTATAAAGTTACCATCAATATGTTCCAGTATAAGTCTACGGTGGATAGGGTTAGTGACTCCACATTCTTTCAGCTCTTCATGACTTGTAGTGGACAGTAATTCTTTACTCATTCCATTCTTCAGCATACAGTATGTGTATTGGGACAGGTCTGGTAATATCTTCATCATCCAGCTATCAATCTGGCTACGATCACAAGATGAATAATCAGCCGTCACTTTTAGACCTTTCAACTCCCTTAAAAATCTAAAAAAACATACAGTCATTTCTTGAATATTTTATTTAGGGAATAATTAAGCAAGGGTAGCTGGTGAACGTTTATCAGATTAAAAAACAGGATGAAATACGAAATCCACATGATATCTTTTATATTCACTGAGCACTTAATTTCACTGATTTTTGATTTTTTTCATTATGATCGTATAATTCTTTCAATACACTTATTTTGGACTCTTGATATATTGCAATCTACAATCAATCAATCAATAATTACATCTTTGCAACAATAATTATATGTAAACAACTATCAAATATTTGACTACATATATTTTCAATGTTCATTATGTTATGAATTTAAATAATTTTTGTAAAATGTGCCAAAAAAATTAGGTGTCACAAAATGCAAACAATAAAAATACATCTCATTATTTATGTGAAAACAGTCAAAATATTTTCAGACTGATGCATACAGAGATACATTTGTAGAGCAGAAACATATACACTTATTGGGACATGTTAGGGTCAACTTGCCATTGATTTTATATAGGTAATTTCGCTGTTTGTACATGTATCCAATTTGATAAAGCGAAAAAAATATCATTGGTTTCATTCTAATTGTTCAGGCTGTTGTCAATCAAATATTATTGTTTGGTGCCCACAGATAGCATTAGACTCTAGTATTGTGAATTCATTACTAAGTTTTTAATCTTTAATCACAACTAACCTCTTTCTTGCTATTTTACACGTCATTCCTATACTATTCTGGAGTTCATCTTCAGTTAACAGTAATAGAATATCTCCATCTACTCGACAGCTTACAAAGGCATCAACATAGTCTTTAAATCCAACCTGCTAACAAGAGGCATGTTATAAATACCTTATATTAGAGACACCACTTGGACTACAGTCATATGAGATATGCATTTGGAAAAATCCCAAAAAATAAATTATTTGGGCCTTCATGTCAAATGTCAAAGTTACCGAAGTAAATGAAAATGGCTAAAAGCACTGAAGGTATTGCCTGAAAACTGGAAAATCAACCCTTTTTATGAATAAAATCCCATAACTCGGAAATGTAAATTCTAAAATTTATAAAAATCAAAAGGGAGCTCATGTCAATAGATATAAACAATGGACCAAAGTTTCTTGCAAATTGGTGAAACTCGGAAATGTAAATGTAAATCTAAAATTAATATAAAAAAACCAAAGGGAGCTCACATCAATAGATATTAACAATTCACCAAAGTTTTATGCCAATTGGTTGAAGCATATTGAGATAATGTCTGACATGTTGACAACAGATGAATGGACAGGCGGACGGACAGACAATAGTATGCCATGATAATCCCATAAATGGGCCTATAAAAACCTACAAATATTGCATTATTTTGAGATCAAAGTCAAACACAAAAAGATATTCTAGTTTTAGATGTACGTGTTATATGGAGATCTAGATGTTATTGTAGGTAAAATAATATTTTATAGTGAAAGTAGAAGCATTTGGCTCAACTTTATCATCACATGTTCATAAGGACATCATAACTGATACTTCTGCACTTAAAGTGTTTAATTCATCTTATTTGTTTATCTATAAAATAACCATAATTTAAAGGATTGAAAATGTTACTAATTTTGCTATTTTAGGGCTGTGGTAATTGCTCTTCCTTGTTTTATACTTCCTCCTTATTAAAGCAAATTAACCAATTGGAATGACAGATCATACCATACAGTCATGTGACACTGTAACCATGATAACGAAATATAACATGCAAGAATTGGATATATATATATGTAAATTCTATCAATTCTAGACCCCAAAACCAAAGAAGGAGCATCTTATCAAGATGAAAATGATTTAAAAGAAGATCTTGTTATAATTACATAAAACATTTGTACCGTATAGCGGGTTATTTTCGTGGGTTGTAAATTTTCGCTTATTTTTGCTGATATGATAGAACAAAATCGCCTAAATAAATTCTGCCAAATTAAAAGTGTACATGCAATGGTACGGATAAATGTTTTGAATCCACATAAATAATAACCTTCAAAATATTTTGTATACATTATTCAAGGAAAATCGCTAAATTTTACACCCGCGAAAATAACCCCCTATATGCATGATATGGTATATAGATGTATAGTTTTGACAGTTACAGTAAATTCAGTCAGGAAAACAAGTAATGCATAGAGATTTCACTGACTTAGAAATACACTACAAACCATTTCCGTTTCAAGTCTGAAATAATAAGCCTAACTTTACATATATGTGTGTCATTTAGACTTAAGTTTATTTTATGAGTGAGTTGGTCCATACAAAAATATTTTATTTCTTTTGTGAGTTAATTGGTCCATACATATGATATACCTTTAGTTTCGCTTGTGAATGAATTAATGGACCATACATAAATCTTTTTTTAGAATTTGAATATTCATGCATCAAAAATTTAAATGTGCATGATAATATGTATATGAGCCGCACATGATAATAAATATACAAATGTATGAAGCGCGTCACATAGAAATCAACCTTATGCATGTTCATGTATATGTGTTCACGTAAAAGATCTTGATTAATTTCCCAACAATCAAACACAAAATTAAAGATGAATTTGCCCTTTTTTGTAGGGTTCTTATGGCAGCTCAATTTCAAACAGTTACATACTTACCATAGAAATTTTTGCAACCCGAAAAAAGTTTAACAGTTGTATTGAAATTCATTTGCATTCTATCGCACGCAACTCATATGTAAGTAATACCTGCCAACTGTCACTTTTTTTTTGGGGGGGGGGGATTTCCACCAAGGAGGCTCCTAAATGGAAATTTTGAAAGAGCAGTAGTTTCCACAATCTTAAAAAAACAATTAATTTTACAATGGCTTTAGGCTTATAAAAGTATGAAGAATTGAAAAAACAACATAAAAATTCATTTGAAGACCCCCTTGAAGGTTTTTGAGAATTACAAGAGCCATCTTGCACGTAAAACCCCCATGAACATTTTGAAAAGTTGGCATGTACCGGTATGAAAAGTGCTTAAACTAATACCTGTTTAATCCAGTGAGCTACATCCTCTATATTCCAGACAGGCACTTGAGGTGTAAGTTTATGTGGCACATCTTCTCCTATGATCTTTAAAGCCTGGGCTGCTAGCTTTGATGCTGTGGCATTGGGACTACTAGCTACAGTTTTCAGGGGTTCAATAGCACCAATATCATAAAATATCTATATCAAAAGAATACATGAATATAAAAATATTTAGGTTCAATGATATATCATGAGAATAAATTAACCTTTATCATGTGTATTATTGTGTATTTTTTTTATTTTTAACATAAAAATGAGGATACATTTTAAATGATATCTAGGGTAAAATTTAAAATTTAAAAGAAATAATTCAATTTTGTTCTTTTTAAATCTTTTTATGACATCAGTCAATAAATTTTTTAAAACTGTTTTTACCAGCATGATTATTGTCCATTATTTGTTGTGAATATTTACTGAACTGTATAAAGATTATCATATGGTTATCCTTTTTCTTCTTCTAAAAAGTTAAGAAAATTCAAGAGAACTTAGAAATGTCAGTTCCTTCCAATGTTTTGTGTATAAGACTACGTATGTACAAATATGTATACATGTGATAAAGACTATTTTTTTGAAAAGTGTTTAACTTTTAGAATTTACCCCGACTCTTCCTTGTTCAGCTTTTATCCCAGCTTCCATCGCAAAATGAAAAGCAGCAAGTGCTTGGGCTTCTTCTCTTCGACTAGATAGTAAAGGGATGAGGTGTTCCAAGTAGATGCTGTCACGACCTTGACGATGTGCAAGGTCATTTTTAGCAAACACTGATGGTTTTGTACTGTTTATAAATGGCATTACAAGGTCCAATGTCCCAGATTTCATCACAGCTGCTTCAAGTTCTTTATTGGCGACAAGGACGCAAATTGCTAAACAGGCATAATAGCGAATATTGTCGTCTGCCATAAATGCCAAGGGGAATAACCACTCAGGAACATTATGTGTTGCCATTTCCTCTTGAACTTCACTTCCTCCAAACAAAGACAAATTAGAAATAGCTTTGGCACATCGTCGTAATACTCCAAGATCAGCACTTCTACACCAGTGAAGTATAATATCAAGTCCACCAAGTGCCACCATTTTAGATGCTGCCTCGGCAGAAACCTTGAACAATCCCTCTAAGATACCGGTTGTATATTTTGCAAATTCGTGATTATCTTTCAAACTTAACGTCATGTTGATAACTGTTTCTAGACCATTCTCGACCACGTATTTTCTATTTTCTGTTGATAGTATTTGTTCGAGTAAACCAGCAGATGCTTTAAGAAGGTCTTTATTTGAAGATGAGCAATTTTGTATGACCATATCCAGAATTCCCTCCTGTCTGATGACATCACATAAACCGTAGGATAAGTCTCGTCCATATATTTCCATTTTCCATGCATGTTCTATTACTCTTAAAATGCTGTTTAAATGTTTTATCTCCTCGTTAACATTACCATTTGCATTTTTTATGGCTTCTATGTGTTGTTCTAAATTTCTTGACGATTTTTGATAACTGACTTTTAGATTTGTTAGGCACTGCCAGGAAATATGAGAGTCACTTGAGTATGACGGGGGGAGTTCAAGGGGATATTTTAAACATAGAGCAGGTACAGCTTCCTCTTTCTCCATCAAATCATCAATAATGCCGTCTTGTGAGAAAGAATCTTGAGATAAACAAGACATGGATGACTGCACGGATGAACATTCTGAGCTGCGAAATTTTACTTCTTTAGATTTGGAGTAAGAGCTAGATTCTTCGGAGGCTTGTGAGGACATTATACCCTTACTCTTACTGTCTACTTGTTTGTACGCCTCTACTGATGATTTTTGACCCATCTGAACACTACTTTTACTGGCTTCAGCTTGGACCATTTTTCCCATGCCTCTTTCGTCCTTACTGGACATCTTCATACTCATAGCGGCTTGTTCAGTTTCCTCAGACTTGGACAAATCAAAATAGACTTTGGCACTTTCAGAAACTTTCTTATTCCCTAATATCCCTGTGTTGTCATCTATATTATCTGAGGAACTGTGTGCAGCTGCTTTGTACGATACTGATTTGTTGGATTTCTGAGCTCTTGCTTCTTTAAACAAGGAACTTTCTGATACAGATTTGTCAATCATTTTGTCTGGATCAAATTTATTCATGGATCTGATACCTTTCCTTTCCAACAGGGGACCAGTCCTACTAAACATGGAATCAAAATCATCGTCATCATCATCATTGTCCAATGATCTCAATTTCCCCTTCCTATCCATTATTCTGAAAAAAAATAACAAGTTTGATACACAATTTTTCCTTTTTCCTATTAAACTTATATCCAATTGATATTTTATAGTGTGCTACTATGTTGTGATGTTACACAGTTGTTTCAAATAAGGTTGAAGGTTTGGTACCATTAAAACGTTTACAAACCCTGCACCTGTTTACAGGAATCTGATGTTCAGTAGTCGTCATTTGTTGATGTGATTCAAAAGTGTTTCTCATTCCGCATTTTTTTTCATACAGATTAGACCATTGGTTTTCCTGATTGAATGGTTTTACACTAGTAATTTTTTGAGGCCCTTAAAAATATACATGTAGCTTGCTGTTTTCAGCATAAGCCTGTCTAGTGAAGGCTCCATGTTGAAGACCATAGTTACCTTGACCTATAATGGTTTATTTTTATAAATTGTGACTTGGATGGAGTGTTGTCTCATTGGCACATACATATTTGTACATGTATACCACATCTTTCTATATTTATGTTAAATTTATATTGGTTTTGAACTTCATGCCATAGCGTATTTCAATCTAAAACATGTATTCATTAAAAAAATGTGTTTTCAATTTTAGACTTATTTAAGTCAGAAAATGACAGACTTGTAAAGGTCTACATGTATTTATGTTGATGAAAAAACTTAATTTTACTTGGTGGCCAAAGTACATTGTACACCACCTATGACAGCAAAACCCTGTCTGAGAGTCCACAAGGACTTGAGATATCTATTGTCTATATTTAATCATGTCAATTATCTAATTGAACATGCTTACTAAAAACAGATGTTTTACCTCATTATGTGTGGTTCCAGGTGGTTTCATTGTAAGGTTAATTAACATTCTCTCCGATTTTTTAGGACTCTCATTCATATTTTTCTTTAGAAGACAAAGCATTGTCTTTCAATGTTGTCATTATTTGATTAAGATGCATGACATTTTTATAAATATATGCTTGGGTCTTGAACATGTTGAAGTTAATTTATCAACTTGTTGGAGTCGATATTTGCAACTTTTTGTTTCTGGTCAATTATTTCTTGCTTTACAAAATTTGACTTATTAAAGTTGTATTTTGTCTTGCATTTAAGGGAGACAAATCCTAAAACTTACAAATTAAGACCTCTATAACATGTATAAGTCAAAATGTGAATAGAGTAAGTCAAAAGCAGATTCAGACTTACTTATGTCTGAGCTCTGACTATGACATAGACATGCATGTACATGTAGATACCACATACTGATGACGTCTGCCTTGTAGGCGAAACAAAAAGACAATAGTAAATAAAATTGCAGACCATTTGAAGTTTTACTGTGAATTTTAATTATTAATCTATACATGTATTTATATTGGTAAATTTAAGTTATCTCCCTTACCAAGTCTTTTAGAATTACCTTATAAATGTATGCATGTATATGTACTGTAATAAGTAACAATGTATTTTTTACTTGAGTACATAACTATTTAATTGTCTGTCACTAATGGTTGTTTTTCCTATTCATAAATTTATAAAATTAATGAACAATTTCATGTAAAATGACAATATTCTCATTTGTATGTTTTTTTTAAAACATTTTGTTAAACTGACTTAAATAAACAGCATACAGAAAATGTACAGGGAACCATTAATAAAGACCATGAAGAGCTTACTTAAATACATGTACAAAAATGTACCATATATAACATATTTTTGTAAAGTTCTTGAGTTAAAATAATGAACATGATGAACTTTTATCTAAAAATAAATAAAAATAAAATGCATAAAGGAAAAAAAATTGAAGCATGTTATGAACTTGAGAATTTAACATGTGTAAGTAGTTCAAAAAATTACTAGTCTACAATGTAAGAATTTTTTTAAATATCAATAAAAAAGAAAATTGGAAATTGACAAATTGACTATGACTGACTAATAATTATAATAAAAATACGAATTTATAATTTACATCTGATTTTCAAGTATATAAATATTACTTAAAAAGAATAAGTTGTACCCCTTACAGTAAGTTCAAATAAACTTCCTACATTGTACTAAAATATATCTCTTTGCATTGTGGGAGTAAACAAGAATGTTTCCTCAGTATACGATGCCCCATCTGCACTATCATTTTCTATGTTCATGTTCATCAGTTGATTGTGAAAATGGTGGAAAATCTCTAATTTGGCATTAAAATTAGAAAGATCATATCACAGCATGCATAAGGAACATGTGTCAGAGCTCCAGAAAAGCTGAGTATTTGTGTGATCATGCAATAAAAATAATCAAAAACCCAAGTGTGGACAGTGCATGTGTCAGTTGTGATTAAAAATGTGTCAATGATACATATGGCATGATGTCATATTTCCAGTAAATAAGATATGCATATCATGCATATAATAGCCTATTTTGAGAGGGACACTATTACAAATAATAATTTATAAAAGACAAATAAGTGGTAGATTTTCTTTGTTTAATAAGGGAGGGGGAGGGGTGGTGGGATAGGAGGGATCCTAATCCCGAAATCCTGGGCTGAAAAACTTGAAATCGTAAGGTCCCTAACTCATAGAAATTTAAATCTGACATCCAGAAATTCCCAGATCCCTAAAGGACTAATCCCGAAATCCCCAGCTTAAAAACACCCAATCCTGGAGTCCAGATAACGCTCATTCCCCCCTCTTAAACATGTTAAATGCATGTATTGTAACTTTTCTTCAGTTTTAAACATATCTTGTTAAAGTAATGTATATCATGCATATTACTCGCTTCTAAAATGTTAAAAATAAATTATTTAATTAATAGACGTATTTACACTTGTATGCAAATTTGTCCACCATTACATATAATCACACAGGTTCCCATAAACTTTGACATCATAATTCAAAACATTTGACGTCATAACGAAAAAATGACTGTGCTTTACATCAAAAGGTTATTCGGAGTTGACATAAGGACATTCAGAGGCAAAATACATCTAAATACCAAAAGTGTAAATACGTTTATTGTATATGTTGTAAATCATAATTAATTTCAAATGAAGTATTTGATAATTAATTTCGAAATAAAGAAAACAACATCAAACATCATCATGATCATACTTATATTCTTCAAGTAGTCTGAGTTTTGTATAGTCCAAGTTTGTTATAGTTAGATTTTGTGAGGCCAATTATGTGGCCTTCCTTTACTTTAGGGGTCCCAACATTACTGTTAAAAAATGGAGGGTCCCACAATATAGAGTGTATTTAAATACATTTTGTATAATATTATATACATGTATTCTGTTGTATTGATTGTTTATATGATATTGGCTTGTATATGTCTGTTATATTGGTTGTTTATATGGTTTCGGCTTGTACATGTATATATATATAGGTTGTGGGACCCCTAAAGTACAAGAAGGCATTATAGGAGGGTCCCACAATATACAGTGTATAATTATTATGTTATAGGCCGAGTTTGTTGTAGTCCAATTTTGTTATAGGCCGAGATATCATGGATTCATTTGTATGATGTAAACTGGTCCGCCGTTCTATCTATAGCTTCGCACCGAAGGAACGGGTTGGAGCTATTGTCACATTGGCATTAATTGGACGAGTCGTACAAATTCAACGATTCGCTAATAAAACTAGCCAATTAAAGTGATAGGAAATTGACCTCAAATATTACTAGTGCGATGCCGCAAAATAAACAAGTATCTGTTAATTAACCCTATGGTGGTACTCGCAGATAAATGACCAACGAGCGTGTTAACATGTTCTTGACAAACTGAGCCGGTATCTTTCATTCCCTAAAGAACTCAGTAGGGTTATAAATGTGCTAATTTCTCTTTGATTTGTTATCAGTATAATACATAATCAAACATAGCACATGATGTACTAGTCTCGTCAAATTATTAAATTCCGTGGTCAGAATTCGGAGAATCCGGGTCCGTCCGCCCTGATTTCGGTTCGCCCTAGTTACTGTTCGCCCTAGTTCCGTTTCGCCCTGAGACCGTTCGCCCTGATTTTTATTTTTTATTATAGTGTTGTGTTGTGTGTATTTAATTTATATGTTGAAGCCAGTCTTCAATTTCGCAGACTATTTACGAACTATTGAGAACTAAGTTAGTATCTGTATGTAATTACGTTACTAGGAAATCCCTATCACACATCCTTTTACTTTACCGGTACATTTCCACACATGATTTGATCAATAAAAATGATACATTAGGAGCACTAAAGTTATACATAAGAAAGTGTTCAAAGTTCAAAGTGTTAATTGATCTAAAATTCTTTACTGCAGCGGCTGAACGTTGTCTAGTGGGTTGTCGGACGGCTTGTACAGTTTGGCAATAACTTTGTAAAAATTTTATTTGAGAAAAATGTTATTTTCATTATTAATCCATCAAAGGCAATTCATCATGTTCATATAACAATCAGTGATATCAAAGATTTCAAATTATCAGCAATCAAAATTCAATCAACAGTAATTAAAAGTAATTATAAAATAAAGTGTAACAATGCAGCCAAGAATTTTATTTCATTAATATTCTGTATTTAACTTGTAATAGATATAGATAAATTTTAATATATATAAATATATATTTCTTTCATAAATGTAACGTATACATTGTACATATCATAAATAAAAATAGGGCGAACGAACCCAGGGCGAACGGATTACCAGGGCGAACAAACTCAGTGCGAACGAACCTAGGGCGAACATGTAATCAGGGCGAACGATCCCGATACCGAATTCGGACCACGGGATTTAGGCCATACCTATTGTCAGTGTAGGATAAGTGAACACAACAGGGGGCCAGTTTATTGTATGATGTAGCCACACAATTTGTGTGTTTACCAAATTTTCTATATTTAAAGTTTGATATGAAGTTCACATTATTATTACATCCACCGAATGCTGTTATACAAAAAATTATGCAGGACACGTTGGCATCTCCGTTGTTTCGAAATGACATATTTGATCAGATGACCATAAATGACAAAATATGTAAACAAACGCAGACATACACTTTTTGTGTAAAACGTACTGCACTAAAAAACTGATACATATGATAAAAACAATAATGATTGAATTGGAAAGAGGTATATGGATCGTCCCTTTTCTTACCATATGGGCACTTTATCATTCACTGACAAATGGTTGAGGAATTTGCGTAAAATACATTCCCGAAAATATCCTTCATTTATTTACTTTTAACACAGAAGAGTTAAAAGAAGAAGGATAACTCTGTCAGTCTCTCTTTGTGCATTTAATGAAATTTAATCATTAGTCAGACTTAAAAGGCTAAAAAGCTGTTAAAATAGACAGAGTTGCCATTTGTACAATTCTGACAATTAATTCCACAGTATCATGCAAGCTGTATAGGTTAAATTTTGAAAAAAGTGATGCATCCTTCAGAAATTTACATAAGTGGGGGCCCACTGACTGACCTATTAAGAGGGGGTGGCCGGCCCACTCCAGTCACGCTTCAATGATTCCCTATATAAGCAACCAAATTTTTTTTTCACAAAAAGGGGCCCCCTGCCCCCCCCCCCCCCCCCCCCCACTAAATCCGCCTCTGAGGATACAAATCAATAAACAATAAATAACAGACTGAATTAACTTAAATGGCAATTTTAACGTGAATCTGACATTTTTAACTGAAGTCAAAAATTTTTCCTTTATAAAGACACATTATCTATTATAGTATACATTCATATAAATGACAGGAACTATATTTGTAGACAACCGATTTACGAGCAGCCAAAACAAGTCGGTTTTTGACGGCAAAAATAAAATATACATCATTTCTTCTTTTTCTACTTAGTCCTTTGCTCTTCTCTTCAGCATTTTCTCACTTTATAATACATGCAATAACACATGTACTGCATGTTTGAAAGTATATAGTGTGCAGCAAAAAGAATTAAAAATGTGGGGTAAACGTCAAAGGGACAGCAACCTAGCAATCAAAATAACCAAAAGACATGTGCACGCTAACATGTGAATAGGATATGCACGTTTCCCTCAATGAGACAGCATCCCAACGACTAAAAATATACACGAACGAACTTTTCACTTGGCAGATGCTACCATTTGTAAAAGGTTTATTTTCGATTTAATTTTATTTTCCACATATAAAAATTGTCCGCAATGAAAACGCCAATAGTGATGAAAGTGGCATTAAACAACAAGATATCAATAGAATCAAGCATTGTGTATTTTAGACGTTTCCTACATCGCTTTTTCTGGTTTGGTATACAAGAATCTATCAACTCGAATTTTAATTTAACTGAAGAAATGTTTTGCAACTCATACATATTACTATCTTATTGTATTGTGGCTGACATATTTGTCGCTGAACATGAATCAGCTTCATCCAATAACATCTCTCTGTGAATACCTTGTAGAATCTATTAACTGGAACTTCAAATTGATTAAAGTAATGTATTGCAACACATATATTGTACTATCTTTTTATATGATGATTGATATATTTGTCGCTGCACATGAAGCATGCAGCTACATCAAATGGCAATTCTTCATGACTGTTTTGTGGAATAAAAATATTTATTGAGAAATATTTCAAAATGTTAGCTACCTTCTTTTCATATGCAAGTGTATGGCAAAGAAGTATTCCTAGCCTTACATATAGGATGTCAGGATAAAAGCATGACAGGTAGGGCCTACGTTTTCAGGTCTTTCAGCCCAACACAATTTAAGGTTGGTGACCTGTTATATTTAACTCTTAATCAAGTTAAACTTTAAAATTGAATAATAAGTCCGTTTTGAAACTTTAGGTAGAAACCTTTATACATACAATTTTTTGTCTTTATAAGAAAGGGTGTGTTTTATGTCCAAAAGTTGCAAATATTTCTAGAAATATATCGCAAAGTCATTATTTTGATGCATTATTTGGTAGCTAACTGTAAACATGTCGTTTTGGAAGCATAGCTTTCCTGCACTGGCTGTGTCCTTTAGATCCTCTGTGCAAAAATGACAAAAAGGACATGAAGAGTTAAGTCCCTGCTAAACTGAAGACAACATGTTTCAGCTCTAGAGTCGCCAGTGAAGACATTTCTTTTATGCAAACACACATTTGAAGATTTACAGTGAGAAAGAAAACATTAAATCTGTAGCACATCTTGACATGTACTTGTGTGCTTACTTATTATGATCTGCTTAGTGACAAGAAATACAGTTATTAGACGCATGTTAAAAGTTGCGCTTTTAAAGTTACGATTGTTAAGCTGTTTAATATAGACAGAGTTGCCATCCATACAATTCTGACACTTAGTCCCACAATGCAATCTGTTTAAGTTAAAATTTTACAAAATGATGATACCAATCACTAAGACATAAATAAAATAACTTACAACTGTAAGCCAAAAATGTTCCCCTAAAAGACACACTACTTATAGTTTACATTCATAAAAATGACAGGAACTATATGTGTAGACAACCGATTTACGAGCAGCCAAAACAAGTCGGTTTTTGACGGCAAAAATAAAATATACATCATTTCTTCTTTTTCTACTTAGTCCTTTGCTCTTCTCTTCAGCATTTTCTCACTTTATAATACATGCAATAACACATGTACTGCATGTTTGAAAGTATATAGTGTGCAGCAAAAAGAATTCAAAATGTGGGGTAAACGTCAAAGGGACAGCAACCTAGCAATCAAAATAACCAAAAGACATGTGCACGCTAACATGTGAATAGGATATGCACGTTTCCCTCAATGAGACAGCATCCCAACGACTAAAAATATACACGAACGAACTTTTCACTTGGCAGATGCTACCATTTGTAAAAGGTTTATTTTCGATTTAATTTTATTTTCCACATATAAAAATTGTCCGCAATGAAAACGCCAATAGTGATGAAAGTGGCATTAAACAACAAGATATCAATAGAATCAAGCATTGTGTATTTTAGACGTTTCCTACATCGCTTTTTCTGGTTTGGTATACAAGAATCTATCAACTCGAATTTTAATTTGACTGAAGAAATGTTTTGCAACTCATACATATTACTATCTTATTGTATTGTGGCTGACATATTTGTCGCTGAACATGAATCAGCTTCATCCAATAACATCTCTCTGTGAATACCTTGTAGAATCTATTAACTGGAACTTCAAATTGATTAAAGTAATGTATTGCAACACATATATTGTACTATCTTTTTATATGATGATTGATATATTTGTCGCTGCACATGAAGCATGCAGCTACATCAAATGGCAATTCTTCATGACTGTTTTGTGGAATAAAAATATTTATTGAGAAATATTTCAAAATGATAGCTACCTTCTTTTCATATGCAAGTGTATGGCAAAGAAGTATTCCTAGCCTTACATATAGGATGTCAGGATAAAAGCATGATAGGTAGGGCCTACGTTTTCAGGTCTTTCAGCCCAACACAATTTAAGGTTGGTGACCTGTTATATTTAACTCTTAATCAAGTTAAACTTTAAAATTGAATAATAAGTCCGTTTTGAAACTTTAGGTAGAAACCTTTATACATACAATTTTTTGTCTTTATAAGAAAGGGTGTGTTTTATGTCCAAAAGTTGCAAATATTTCTAGAAATATATCGCAAAGTCATTATTTTGATGCATTATTTGGTAGCTAACTGTAAACATGTCGTTTTGGAAGCATAGCTTTCCTGCACTGGCTGTGTCCTTTAGATCCTCTGTGCAAAAATGACAAAAAGGACATGAAGAGTTAAGTCCCTGCTAAACTGAAGACAACATGTTTCAGCTCTAGAGTCGCCAGTGAAGACATTTCTTTTATGCAAACACACATTTGAAGATTTACAGTGAGAAAGAAAACATTAAATCTGTAGCACATCTTGACATGTACTTGTGTGCTTACTTATTATGATCTGCTTAGTGACAAGAAATACAGTTATTAGACGCATGTTAAAAGTTGCGCTTTTAAAGTTACGATTGTTAAGCTGTTTAATATAGACAGAGTTGCCATCCATACAATTCTGACACTTAGTCCCACAATGCAATCTGTTTAAGTTAAAATTTTACAAAATGATGATACCAATCACTAAGACATAAATAAAATAACTTACAACTGTAAGCCAAAAATGTTCCCCTAAAAGACACACTACTTATAGTTTACATTCATAAAAATGACAGGAACTATATGTGTAGACAACCGATTTACGAGCAGCCAAAACAAGTCGGTTTTTGACGGCAAAAATAAAATATACATCATTTCTTCTTTTTCTACTTAGTCCTTTGCTCTTCTCTTCAGCATTTTCTCACTTTATAATACATGCAATAACACATGTACTGCATGTTTGAAAGTATATAGTGTGCAGCAAAAAGAATTCAAAATGTGGGGTAAACGTCAAAGGGACAGCAACCTAGCAATCAAAATAACCAAAAGACATGTGCACGCTAACATGTGAATAGGATATGCACGTTTCCCTCAATGAGACAGCATCCCAACGACTAAAAATATACACGAACGAACTTTTCACTTGGCAGATGCTACCATTTGTAAAAGGTTTATTTTCGATTTAATTTTATTTTCCACATATAAAAATTGTCCGCAATGAAAACGCCAATAGTGATGAAAGTGGCATTAAACACCAAGATATCAATAGAATCAAGCATTGTGTATTTTAGACGTTTCCTACATCGCTTTTTCTGGTTTGGTATACAAGAATCTATCAACTCGAATTTTAATTTGACTGAAGAAATGTTTTGCAACTCATACATATTACTATCTTATTGTATTGTGGCTGACATATTTGTCGCTGAACATGAATCAGCTTCATCCAATAACATCTCTCTGTGAATACCTTGTAGAATCTATTAACTGGAACTTCAAATTGATTAAAGTAATGTATTGCAACACATATATTGTACTATCTTTTTATATGATGATTGATATATTTGTCGCTGCACATGAAGCATGCAGCTACATCAAATGGCAATTCTTCATGACTGTTTTGTGGAATAAAAATATTTATTGAGAAATATTTCAAAATGTTAGCTACCTTCTTTTCATATGCAAGTGTATGGCAAAGAAGTATTCCTAGCCTTACATATAGGATGTCAGGATAAAAGCATGACAGGTAGGGCCTACGTTTTCAGGTCTTTCAGCCCAACACAATTTAAGGTTGGTGACCTGTTATATTTAACTCTTAATCAAGTTAAACTTTAAAATTGAATAATAAGTCCGTTTTGAAACTTTAGGTAGAAACCTTTATACATACAATTTTTTGTCTTTATAAGAAAGGGTGTGTTTTATGTCCAAAAGTTGCAAATATTTCTAGAAATATATCGCAAAGTCATTATTTTGATGCATTATTTGGTAGCTAACTGTAAACATGTCGTTTTGGAAGCATAGCTTTCCTGCACTGGCTGTGTCCTTTAGATCCTCTGTGCAAAAATGACAAAAAGGACATGAAGAGTTAAGTCCCTGCTAAACTGAAGACAACATGTTTCAGCTCTAGAGTCGCCAGTGAAGACATTTCTTTTATGCAAACACACATTTGAAGATTTACAGTGAGAAAGAAAACATTAAATCTGTAGCACATCTTGACATGTACTTGTGTGCTTACTTATTATGATCTGCTTAGTGACAAGAAATACAGTTATTAGACGCATGTTAAAAGTTGCGCTTTTAAAGTTACGATTGTTAAGCTGTTTAATATAGACAGAGTTGCCATCCATACAATTCTGACACTTAGTCCCACAATGCAATCTGTTTAAGTTAAAATTTTACAAAATGATGATACCAATCACTAAGACATAAATAAAATAACTTACAACTGTAAGCCAAAAATGTTCCCCTAAAAGACACACTACTTATAGTTTACATTCATAAAAATGACAGGAAGACAACCGATTTACCAGTGACCAAACCATTGCGTTTTTTTAAAGAAAAAAAAGACAATTTCTTCTTTTTCTATTTATATAAAAAGAATATGTGGTATAATTGCCAATGAGACAACTCTCCACCAAAGACTAAGTAATACATACATTAACAACTATAGGTCACCGTTCGGCCTTCAACAATGAGCAAAGTTATTACCGCATAATCAGTTATAAAAGGCTCTTATAGAGTCTTTTGATCTTTTCTTCAGTATTTTTCACTCTATTATTCATAAAATAATACATGAACTGCGTATGGCCTCCAACAATTTAAACAACAATCCTTTCAAAGTTATCACGATATTGACATTATTGACAAATAGATTGGTAGGGTTAAGTCTATTAGGTGCACTCGAACGTTTCCTTTGAAATGCACTAATTATTGTGCCACGAATATGTCTGATGTGACAAATAACTTAGACATATTTTATTGTCGGAATAATTTGATCATTTTGTAATCAATATTTCAACAGTACAAAATTTTCAGCTTGCATGTTTATACCGCACAGAGATACCACAAAGAAAGGTTCCGAAGTGACTTTTAATATAATTAGTACTCTAGCTATAATTTATAATATTCTTTAACATAAGGATAACTTTAATAATATTATAGAATTCAATTTGTTTTGCGATTCAAAAGCCTGAGAAATCTCGTACTTAATTTGATCAGGAAAAGGATTATATAATGATACATTTTATTTACGTTTGTAGCTATTTTTGGCTATATGTAAGGATGGTAATCATTCTTTTTTACAAAACAATGATCGGTGTCATGTTCTCACTGTTATCAGTTACAATCATTTCATTATTTCATTTTCAAGTTTCAAAGGTTTTTTACAAAACAATATCTATAAATCCAAATTAATATACATTGAAAGGTATATTTTGGTTCGCAAAAATTATTCCCTTTGTCATCATGGTCCTATATTTGACATGTGGTTGCAATGGCAAATACAAAATTTAATTTGCTGCTCATAAATACAACCGGTAAAACGAAACATCAAAAACAAAGCGTGTTACATTAAATTGTGCTTCCATGTTAGCTTATCTCTTACGCCAAAAATAATTAAGCCTCTTTATCAGAAAATGTCACGAAAGTGCTGCGTTATCGTAGAGGATCAAAACTAAAATGAAGAATTTACGCTAATCATACCATTGCACAATTATGCATATTGTAATGGATTATTTGTGCCCTGCACGTTTCTTTTCTATCATTTAAGAATCAAATTCCAAGATATTCAACTTCATCACGTACAAAACGATTGACAGCGAGAAGAAGTGCAACAAATTTAAAACAGACCACGAGAACTTTATTTTTTACTTTTTTTTCAATTAGTAAATAAAATGCACTGTTCAATGAGAGCAGTATATATGATGAAACTATTACCGGTATGTGTCTATAGTATGATCATTACACATTACCAATAATATTGCATAGTGTGGAATGAAATAAGAGGTTTATAAATATGGTGATGTTCTTCAATGTAATTCTACAGGAAACTGTACAAAATATTTAGTCCCTTAACCAACACTTTGAATGATTGTTATACCTTAAATGATTGTTGTGCCAATTCCAGAGTTCAACTCACAATATTACAGTGCAGAACAACACGGTTTTAAACTGAGGTAGTTTAGTTCTTGTAGCTTGTTGGTTACCGTGAGTTCAAACATATGTTGGTGGTAAATTGCTTAAAGGAGCACTATATATGAGATAAACACAAAATTGAAAATATACTTTTTATTTAGTTCAATCATTAATGAAAGTGAAATAGTGAAATGATAATTCGGTTTTAGCGGCAGTCAGTAGGGTCAATTTTGTCAAATTAAGCTAAGAAGCATCGATGATGAAATATCCATTTGCAAGTGGATAATTCGACCTCATTGAATCCATATTCACGTTACCTTCAATTAAAACCGTTAGCTAGAGATGGATTACCCATGAATTATGCCTACTCGTTTATCAAAAGGAAAAAAAAATGTAAATATTGAAAGTAAAACAAAGATAAATCTAAGTTAGCCGGTGAAGGCCATATCACGTTTTCGTCCTTCATATTATATAGGGCAAAACGCGAAATCTCGAAGTCGTAAACGCGAATAATTCATACACGCGAAATTGAAAAGAAAACATATTTCGCGTTTTCAACTACGTGCGAGGCTCGAACCAACGGTAGGCCCCTAGTAATCCTTCGGCTTAGCGTACCGATTTTTCCAACCACCTATTTCTTCCAATCAAGCATTCTGTCTATTGAATTTCATTACCGTCAGCCACAGAGGGGAAAACTTTAATTAAAGATATTCGTTCGTATATATATGTTATAAAGCTGCCGTAATGAACAAATCATAATGAAATTGAATTGTTTATTTATCTTTAGGAAATCACTTTATATCAGTTCAAGATCATTGACAGAACTTCTGTTGTTTTCGAAATGACCAAATCGATAATTACCACGAAGTGTTATTTTGAAAATCAAGTTAATAATTAAAGATAACTTTGGAGAAAAATGCAATTACTATAGTATTCTCTATCGGAGGTCTAGTTAACGGCCATCTTAAGGTAGCACAATACAAAGATTTTTTTACTTCCAATCACTAACCTTTGAAATGCTGTAACTTTCTTATGAATGCATAGAAAATAATAAAAGAGGTATATATAGATAGATAAAAGATTGATCTTTTAAATGAATGCAATATTTTTATTATGCAATGATTATGTAATCAATTATTATGTAATTAGTGGCAAAATCTGGGTACGTTCACTTGAATGAATTTAGCTCTATCATCTCTTTAACTATACTAAAAATTTTAACGAAATCTTAATCAACACATTTTGGGCTTCAAAAGGGTGTCTCAGATTGTCTCTATGGTATTCCATTCTCTCACAAATCTCTAATTAGTGTAAACATCCTAACCACATAAAAGAAGATAATGATTAATTAGGTGTAAAATTTGTTCTATACATTCTATTTAAAATCTGAGACACCCTTTTGTAGATAATGGCCATAGGAACAACATATAATAAAATCAACCCTCTAGGGATACCTATGCAGAAGCTAATTTCATTTGAAAGTGGAAATTTGGTGAAAAATATTTTAGACACAGTTAACATTATAATTGGTTACATAATTAAAGCATAATACTAACATTGCATTTATTTGAAAGAGTAATCTGTTAGCTATCCAAAACTACCACTTTTATAAATTTTCAAGCTTTATTAAGAAAGTTACAGCATTTTAAAACTTGGGAGTTGGAGTTATAAAATCTTTGTATTGTGCTACCTTAAATCTATTGTTGTACAGATATGTAACTGATCTTTAACAACACACTTTTAATTATTGTTAGATCTCTTGACCTAAATCTTAAATAATTATTTCAATTGGGTTGTGTCCTGTAATAAGAAAACACATTCAGAATGATTATTAAGAAAAATAATGACATTATTAATTTCAATTTAATAAATAAGAATTTGAAGTAACATTCAAACCATCCCCCCCCCAAAAAAAAAACAACAACAAAAAACCAACAAAAGAAACCAAATGGCAACAACTACGGGGCGCCGAATGGACTCTTGTGGTTTTGTTCTCGAAATTCAATTTTGTACGGACAAAAGTGACTTTTGTTCAACAAAAATGAGTTCAGTTTAACAAAAGGAGTAGGTCCGGTAAGGGCCGATTTTGGCCTCAAATTTTAAGTTCATCTAACGAAAGATTTTAGACACTTCTTAAACACTAAAGTGTCTATTTCAATTGCTTCGATTAGTTTATGTGAAAGATTTAACTGATTTAGTTATTAAAAACGCTCCGATTCAAGCTTAAATATGAAAAATCTATCAAATATGCCAAAAAAAACGTCACTTTTCAGATGGTTTTTGTCAAAAATGAAAGTGGCCGCATCCGTGTTCATCCTCAACCTTTATATATGTTATGTATTATCATCAAATACAACTTACTTTTCAATATTATGAATGAACACGAATGACGCCACTTTCATTTAAGACGGAAACCGTCTAAAATTTAACTAAAATGCTAAAATTTTGAAGATTTCAGTAATTTAGCGTGACTTAATGATGCTAGTACCCGATATATGTGCATTGTATTGTCAAAAACAGCCCATATTTATGTAGCAGAAGCATTCTACTTTCAAATAAATAGCTTAAAGATAACGTTTTCACAGTTTTGTAAAACTGCAATATGTTGGGGCCAAAAAGGGGTCTTACTGTACCTACTCCTTTGTAGCATACTAAAAATTTAAAATTTTGTCATACAAAATTATCTTTCAGTGACAAAATTCATTTTTGATACACAGACTTGACTTTTGTTACCTAATTTGACAAAAGTCAGTTTTGTATGCAAATTAGTTTAGTTTGGATTCTGTGAACTAATTTGCATACAAAATCGACTTTTGTTACACAAAATTGACTTTTGTGAGACAAAATTGACTTTTGTGAGACAAAATTGACTTTTGTGAGACAAAATTGACTTTTGTGAGACAAAATTGACTTTTGTGAGACAAAATTGACTTTTGTGAGACAAAATTGACTTTTGTGAGACAAAATTGACTTTTGTGAGACAAAATTGACTTTTGTGAGACAAAATTGATTTGTCAATTTTGTGTCACAAAAGACAATTTTGTGTCACAAAAGACAATTTTGTCTCACAAAATTGAATCTTGTCTAACACAATTGACTTTTGTGTTTTAATTTCCATATCAGGTAACAAAAGTCAATTTGTATGCATATAAGTTTATATTTGCATACCTTTTGGACAAACTTGACTTTTGTCATGACAAAAATGAATTTTGTCTACAAAAATGAATTTTGTCATCACAAAATTGAAGTTCCCATAAAACTAGTCTGTATCACATAGTTTTGTACGACAAAAGTGATTTTGTTGTGACAGAATTGAATTTTGTACAAAACCACAAGAGCCCCATTCGGCGCTCCGTAACAACAATCGACAAACAAGTAGATATGAACAAAAAATGAATTCAGATTTAAACAATTCAAAGCATATAAACAAATTCATGTTTTATAGTACTCGCCCAGTTTTTAAAAGAAGTTATTTGCCAAACTTGAAAGAAATGTACCGTTGAATCGAATATACAATGCATCAGCACGTTTTTGATAATCCGCACTGACTTAAGAAAAAGTATGGCTTGAATTAATTCTTCTAAAAAATGGTGTATTTTGTTAAATCATACTATTCACCTTTAAAATCTTACCCTACACCTGATAACACAGTTTAAAATAAAGACTACTGGAATGTTTATCGAAATTTTGACTGCAAATTAAATTTTTGGTTTTGTTACAGATTTTCGCGCTTCATGAAAATGTAAATGAGTTAGATGATAGATTGATGTTTAATTGTTTTTTCCTTGCATTCTTATTTGTTATTTACACTTACAATAGGTATTCTGAGTGTTTAGTTTCAAACATTAGAGAAAAAGCGGCATATATAGAAATATTATCTCGATCTTTGCTGTCATTTTGATTAAATCAGGAAAAATGAGCTCATATCCGTTTTAAAAAAGAGAGGCGAAACCTTACAAAGTATGTTGTCAATATGTTTTGTCATATTGCTAAACTAAGCTATTTAAAACTGATATTTTAATTTACAGAAGGCTTACAGTTTCAGTCTGTGTTTTAATTACCCATACAGAATACAAAATATCTGTCATTTAAGTTAATATCTGAGATGGTTTATCAGTGAAATAGCACGAATAGTTGAAATGGCACATTTAAATAGAAACTCAAAACATTTTTTTTATCTATGTTTCTGATCACCATGGTTACCAAACTAAATAAGATATTGGATTATAACCTTATTTGGAAGAATAGATATTTTAGATATTTTAACTTATTTCTGGATTCAACAGGCAAAGTCTAGTAGTCTTATGAGAGTTAACAATCGGCGCATTGTTTTCAAATTCGAATTCATAATAAGATTTTTATAAACACGCGATAACGTAGAATCCCAAAAGAATCGAATAGTACAGCCTCAAGTCTGCAGAATCATATGTGATAGCATAACATGCCAACTATTACTTTCTGCCTCTTTTGTGTAACACATTGCTGTATTAACCTGAGATCAATGTCATGACATCAAATTTGAATTACAGACATTAACAGTGATCAGTGCTATAATAGCGTGAAAACAATCAGGTTGTTTACAGGATTTCTTTCACGTTTAGAATCAGTGTTTGATAGAAAAATGACGACTACCATATATAGCGAAGTGAGGAATCTTTTTAGACGATTCGCAGAGTATACAACTTTTCATGGTGTAAACAGGATTATATCTAGTAAACTTTTGATAGGAAGACTTATATGGTTATGTATTGTAATGACTAGTTTCAGTATGTGTATCAGACAAATCTATATACTCAGTGTTCAATTCTCCAGGTATGTATAGTTAAGATAAATTATTTCAAAATATGATAAAACAATATGTCACTTTGAATAATTTAAGTTTAACACTTTCTATTCATAAAATTGGAACGAAATAAACCAAGGTCAGGGGCGGATCCAGGTTTTTTGAAAAAGGGGTTCAGAATTAGAGAAAAGAAATTAGATTAAAAGTGTGTTGGCCGATTAAATATAAAACAAATGAAATATTTTGAAGATGGAAAGGGAAACGGGGAGGGCGTTGTACCCTGTACACTATATCTTGGCAACGTCACTGAAGATAACACTCAAAACCCATGCCAGAGTAAACAGATAACACCATGACCAAATGATATACGACAAAAGAAAAGAAAAAAACATCCACCAAGTACTACACTTAAGATTGAGCTTCGATTAATACATTAAAAAAACTTTGTCCAAACTGTTCATACTGTATGGATTTTTGGCTATTAAAGTGCGTTGTCTCAGGAAAGGGGGGGAGTACATCCTCTGTAACATATCTTGGATCCACCAATGAAGATGAAACTCAAAACCACAAACATAGTCCAAATTATTCCTACTGCATTTTAAAAAAAATATAAAAAATCATATAGTGATGCACACCAACGTGGGTAATAACAGACTATTTGTTTTCGATTCAAAACATTGTCAGTTAATTGTTGTGTGCTTCACAGTCATTGGTGAATAGTTCATGAATATTCATTGTGGTAAAGGAGTATTTAAAAAAAGGTCAACTTTAAATTACAAATACAATATTATTCTTAAAATCAAAGTACCATGATTTCGGAATTTAAGAAACATGAATACGTGTAAAAAATATTTCACATGTAATAAAACTCCTCAAAGATACCATGCTTATTATTTGTTCTGACAGATGTAAATTTCGACGACATGCGACTCATTAGTGGCGGGTTTTTTCTAATCATGCTTATATCGTAAATGATGGTTTACTTAAAGATCTTATAATCTGAAAAAAGGCGTTTTAACTCATGTGCTCAAGTTAAATCATCTTTATGTATGAACGTCGGACTGGAGATATAGATTCGTTAATTTAAAGCAAACATTTGTAGGAACACATTTTAAAATAATCAAAATAGATACAATTGCAATTAAAATTATATTTTAGAGTCTATTGAAGGTTTTTATATTCGTACAAACATGTTATAAAGAGACACATACTAGTATTTACTATCATCAATTTTAAATTGTTTGGTCTGAGTCTTAGACCAGCATAGTATAGGTTCAATCATGAGTTCTACGATTCCCATTATTTTAGTCCTTAGAGAATACGCCCTAGATGATTCTATATAGATAATATTTAATGATAAATGGCAAGTATTCAAATAAAAAATGTCAATTAATACTGTATTCAAATGGGCATTGTATCAACACAAATAAACTTCCGATCGATTTTAATCGAAATAAGGACTTGTGAAAGAGTTTGAACGAGAGTCATGGTATTTTGAAGGATTTTGATAGCAAATTATTATCAAAGGTACACAAATCTGAAAACAAACTTTTAATCTAGATTGATGTTGAAGAAAAATCTATATTGAAGAAAATGATCACAATACAATAACGTTAGCTATATATAAGATTTCCTACATGTATAATTAATTTAATCAATTTATTTTCGAATAATACAAAGACTACATATCGAGCACCTCAGATAACCCTTAATTATGTTTGGGTGTGGTGTGTTTAGTTTTTATCCGGTGTTTTGTATACTGCTATTTTTTTCTGGTCGTCTTTCATTTCTTCCCCCTGGTGTTGTCAGTTTGTTATCGACTTATAAGTTTGAATATTCCTTTTGTATCTTCCGCCTCTTTTAATCAATACCAAACGCATCGGTCACATTCGTCTCAACTCGGCCGATTCCGTACCCTCATCTAACGGATAGAAGGAGAGTAGTGGATTCTACCGAGGAATGCCGAATGGCATCGGTCAGTCACACTGTAAAAAGTTCAATTTAAAAAAATTGGTAAAGTAACATGGAGTACGTAGATACCATCGCTGTCGTCAATGACCGAACAAGCGGCTGGAGGTTTCCTCTCGAAGGTATCAACACAGCCTAGTAGTGAATTATCATTGAAATGGTCATAAATATAAATTATCAGTTCATAATCTTTGAATTTATCGCAAACTAAGGATTTGATACCCTAACGAATAGATTGCCTTAGCTGTATATAGTAAAACGTCCCGGAATTAAAGCTATTAATGCTCTCCGACTTTGCAATTTGTTTGGTCTTTTTATATTTTTTATTCAAGTCTTTTGTTAACGAAACGTGCGTATGGCGTGCACACTGTATAAAGTGTTTATGATAATTTGCTTACAATCTTGAATGCAGGTGGAAATAGCTGTTTACAGATTGTCAAATCTCATTATTCGATCAAGAAGATGAATCCAGATGACACATACAAACTGAAAGGATAGCATGCAATCTAAAAGTAGCGAGACCGAATGCGTTATTTGTAAAAGCACTTGCTACTATGCCTGCACCTAGAACATGCCAACCCACAATCAGTTAAAATGATACAATCCGTAATAGAACACAATCAGTAAAATTACAGATCAGACAAACAGTTCTGCATGGTAGCGTCAATTTCAGTTGTGCTTCCTCGTGATAATGTTGGAGCAGTTTTCGCGCAAAAATCACAGGCTGTATAGTGTGAGCATACACGAGTGTACCATATCAATCGAAATATGAAACGTAATGCGATAATACAGAGGATATACTACTGCTGAGAAATGGGAAGTTGACAATTGGAAAGTTAAACTCATCACGTTTGTCATTTCTAAAGTTTAAAGTGGTAAATTTTTATCAATATCGAGGAAAAGATCAAAATATTCAGCAGACATTGTAGTTTCAGTAGTTTTTTTCATCTTCATCTTCAAATGTGAGTAATTGAGAGACAGGGCATCATCACTATATCTAACTCATCCGGTCTTTTTATTATTTGCCTCAAAGTTTGCAATACGAACATTAAGTCCACCATTAGACATGTTCACCATAAGCCGATACCGAATCCGAATCCGAAACCGATACCGAAACCAAAAATTGTGGTGAGGTAAATGGTAAATGTTCACAATATTAATTAACCTAATCTTTTTACTTCATTACATTGTTTTAAATTTGAATACACAAGACGGAGTATAACTTCAATTCATCATTTTACGTGAATCAATTAAAAAGCAATGATTACTTCAACCATTATTAAATACACCTATGCAATTAATATACAATATAAGATATTAATACAATTATTTATCAATGTTTATGATGTACAGTAATCATGAAGCAGGTTTCGTCGTAGAGAAAGAGATGCACATAGTTCTACAATATGTGCTAAATCGTTCCGACTATGTCTAAAAGAGAACCACAGATTTTATAAATTTGCATTATAGAAAGTTCTACATAAACTCTTTTTGCAGGAATCTTTTTTTTTAAATTGCGTTGATCGCGGTTTATTGCATTTCGATTGCGTAGCTGCCTTTCAGTATATGGTGTTGGAATACGATGTGCAGATGGATATATTGTATCGCCAAGTAAGTAAAAACCGCGAGAAAACGGATATATCTCATATGGACCGATCGCATACTTCAATCTGTAGGTCATCGCGTCATGGTGATAACCCAGGATACCATAATTGTTGTTTCTTACTTTTTTTTACCGAAGTCTATTATGACTTGCGTATCAATCGAGTTTATGACGATGTCCACTATAATACAATGCCTGATTTTCTAGCGGGCGATTTATTATATAGAAATTGCTATCAATAATCTAACTGCTTCTTCCAATTCTGGCCAGTTACCCTTCATATATTCCTATACTTCAGCTGAAGGGCATGTTGTCGTTGATCTGAAAAGGTGACCAAAAATAGGCCAAAGAAAATACTTTGCTTAATAATTTAGGATGCAGCTGAATTAAAGAGGTCATCTATTCCCAAGCATAGCACCTCAAGAGAGACAACCAGTAGTGCTTCCAGAATGGAGAGAGAAAACATAGATATGTATAACAAACTCTTGAATGTTGAATGTAGTTTTGCCGAATCCACACAAGCATGTTGGATCCTCCTCTTCTGATACAGGATAACAATAGTAAAAAATAGTACTAAAATTAAAATGTTTTTCCTTTAAAAGATTTTTTTTCTTTTATTTGTAAATAAAAGGTACTCTTTATATACATAAGCACATAATCGGAACGATATTCCTCATAATGTAGAACTATGTACAGTTATTTTCCTTCGACGACCATTGCTCCATTACTAATGTACATCATCAAGAAATGTGTATCCACATCTCAATTGTATATCACTTGCATTAGTGTATTTAATACTTGTTTAATCTAACTTTGCTTTTTTGTTAGATTCATATAAAGAATTTCATTGAAGAAAACTCCATCAAGTGTACTCAAATTTTAAACAATATTATGAAGTTGATGTTATTTAACATTATAAACATTTTCCATTTACCTCACTACTATGTTTGGTTTCGGTTTCGGTTTCGGTCTCGGTATCGGCTTATTGTGAACATGTCTAAACTAATACTTTAAAAAATTCTTGTATTTTTTAAAAATCATTCATGTCAGTCATGTCCATTTCAGACACTGAGCGGCCTTCACCTTTTTGACTTTTAACATTCGTGATGACGATAAATCACGAATAGCGCATCGGATATAAAATTGAGAATTGAAATGGGGAATGTGCCAAAGAGACAACAACTCGTCCATAGAAAAAAACAATAGCAGAAGGTCACCAACAAGTCTTCAACGTAGCGAGAAACTCCCGCACCCGGAGGCGTCCCTCGGCTGGCCCCGAAACAAATATATACTAGTTCAGTGATGATGAACGCCATACTAATTTCTATATACTATTTCTAAAATGTTATACCAATTTTCAACACTTAAGCAAACGTAAAACCTAAATCAGTATAATACATAACTAAAATTGTACTTTTGTTTTACACTCATACGACAAATTTAACCTAACTCTGAAAACTCGTTTTCTATCAATGACCAATACCAACTGACGTTAACATTTTCTTTTCTGACCGACAGAAAATAGCTTTAACAATCACACACTTTTTTTAAACTCGGACAAGCACATACAATTTATCTAAACACATTACTCCATTCAATAACATCGAAAATACAGTTAATCACATTCACATACAAACACAGAAACTTGGAAATCAATAGTATAATCATTGAGTTCTTCAATGATCAACTTATATATTACAGTATGTGTGTGCATGGATAAACGACAACGAAACAAAAAACCGACTTTCATGCCACAACAACGTTTGAGTAGCAACTACTTACTTTACTGGAGCATCTGCTTTCAAATTTAATTCAGACTTCTTTTTGCCGATCAATTTACGGTTTAGAGCACACATCTTATTTTGAGTGTCATCATTCCCCACTGAGTTTTTGGTTGTGTATATATGTGATAAATTAACCGATTCTTCACATGGTAGATGATATAGGCATATTAGTAGAGAATCACCTTTTCATCGTACTCAGTCTCGCACCTTTTGGAGTTCATGTGATACTGTAAACCAACTTATTTTCGCGAGCGATTTATTTTCGCGACTTTCGCGAGTAGAAAAATAACGCGAATATAAATCGTCGCGAATATATAACACTTGGATCTTTCCTTACTGAACTACATCATATAAATTAGAAATTCGCGAAATTAAGTAGCCGCGAAGTGGACTTTAAATGGCAATACGCGAAATAAAGTATCCGCGAAAATAAGTTGGTTTACAGTAATCTTATTATTTTGTTTTGTTTATTATCCTGATTTGTCTACTCTATCGATTATTGAAACGTGAACATTTGTAATCAGCTGTTGCTTTATTAATAAACCTTTGAGTATATATCTCCCAATTGATACGATATTCCCGCGCTTTTATTTCCTATCATGATTTCCTTGATAGAGGGTTGCTGCTTACAAGAAAGCTATCAAACCAAGAGTTCCAAATGGTCAAATTGAAATCATCCCTTCGAATATTTTACGGACGCCATCCCAAAATGGTTTCACAGATGATATCGGATATGATTCTTACGTCGAAACTACAATCCCCTGCCCTTTTCATGAATGTGACCTACCGAATTAGACTATTTAGCGGATTTGTAATAACATGAGCAACACGACAGGTGCCACATGTGGAGCAGGATCTGCTTACCCTTCCGGAGTACCTGAGATCACCTTATGTTTTATATGAAATTCGTGTTGCTCAGTCTTTAGTTATCTATGCTGTTCTTGTATAATTTTATTTGTCTTTATGTCTTGTTCATTTTTAGCCATGGCTTTTTCTTTTTATTTTCGATTTATGAGTTTGACTTTCCCTCCGGTATCTTTCGCCTCTCTTTTGAGACATGGTATTGTACATTGCATTCTGTGTTTCATCGACTGACTGTATTTGTATTTGGACATTATTATCTTATAAAGTCACATGCACACACGGACACATCTGTTAACACTAATGATGTTGGATACAATTTACTTAAGTATGTTTACGCTCGTAAAAGGTATAATCATTGAGTTCTTTAAAAAAATCTTTAACATGGCCGTTCGGGAAATGCATGATAAACATAAAATAATATTGTATTCTTACTCTCGTATCTAAATTGTTTGTTACTTTGTTTCCTGGTTTACTTTTGTTTGATCAAACATGGAACACTGATGCGTATTAATTGTGTATCTCTGCTTGTAATTCGATATTAAAAATAATTGGAGAACGCAGAAGTAATTAAAAGCAATCTAAATGTCAAGGTGAGATATAAATACCAATTAATCATAGAAATATTCCTGACAATATATCTTCAGTTTTATTTTTGAATGTATTTGACAAATGAACTAAATTGTACACGGAGAGAGAATATGATTAAGATGAAACAGCTAAAACTATTAGCTATAGAATATTTTTAAAAGTTGTGATAAATATGTAAGATAGCAGACACTATAAATTGCTACATTGTTTCAGTTACAAGATAAACAGAAGGGTGTCAATTTCCAATACAGATCCTTATTTTCCGTCTATATCATTCTGCGACTTGAATCCACTGAGTTATAGAAAGATAGAAGCATACAAAGATGATGTCCAATTAGCAAATCATTTAATGAAGATAATAGAAAGAAACCACAACGCAGTTCGAGGTTTGAAAAATGGAACGGTTGATATACGTAATGTATGTTTATTAAAAAATAGTATGTGTATGCATATATAGCACAAAGAAATAAATTTAAAAAAACATAACAATAATATAACTTATTCAGACTTTATTTTTTCATTTAAAAATGAACTTAATAGTTCGTAGATATTCTAGACATTAAAGAACACACACAAAAAAGATACAGAAACATTGCCACTACATTGTATCAACGTAATTGAGAACTACATATATATGCATTTTATGCATACCAAACGTAGGTATTTTATTGCATATGGTTTGATTCTATCTTTTATATATAACATTCCCTGCTCATTAAAATTGAACTAAAGCAAAGAGACGAATGTTTTGAATAAACCTTTAAATATATATTGTATACTGTGTTTGCTTATAATACTTTGGAAAGATTTAAATTGTCACCATCAAAGAATAAAGCTTCTTTAAATAAAAGATAATCATTCATCAGCTGTTGTCCACACCCAAGACTGTCAAATTATCAATTCTAATGACTTCCTTGTTTGAGATTTATTAATTTGTACCAAATTAAAGCATTGTTTACATCGTATATTTTTTGTGTTTGTTTATTTAAGCAAGTTTAAGCAAACCGCGTTAATTTGCTATTTAAGAATCAACGTATTAAACTTGCTTTTAAGAATGTACACAAGTGCACGAAACTACATATTAATCGATACATTTTTTATAATTTGTTTTTAAATTTCATATTCATAAAGATACAATTGTTTTCTGCATTTTACTTGCATGTTTCTCATCCAGACATCATTTCATAAGGACGATCTCCAGAGCGAAGGTATGATAGAAAATAGTATATTATATGATTAATTAAAAACACATTATAGATTCGTTTTCGATAACCTATATGAGACAATGTTGATAAATATTCTCATTATATGTTGTTTTTGGAATTAAATATGTTGTTTATGCCTGAATAATAGCTTCATCTTTAATTTATGTCATTCGAATTTCCTAAATTAATTTTGAAAAGCTAATAGTTTTGTAATTCAAGAACGTTACGAATTACAGAGGTCTCCAAATAAGACATGTTAATCATTTGATAAAAGAGTGCAAATCTGTTTACACATTCAAAGAAGTTATCAATCTCATTTATGCTCTCCTAAACCTGACAATTTGTCACAGGACAATTACCAAACATCAAACAACAGATGGACCAAAACAGGACAAAAAATTTAATATATTTGCTTTAAACAGAACTAAAAACAGAAAATAATAATTACGAATAGTTAAACTTCCGAAGTTATTTTCATATGATACATTTTATTTGTTTTATATGCGTGTATAAAAAATTATAACATATACCAGGCATATAGTGTGGTACGCCGGACGCACATTTTGTATACAGAAAACTCATCAGTGGCACTGGAATAAAAATAGTTGGAGGACCACTCAAATACGAAGTTGAAGACCATTGTTTTGTCAAATACGTATGATAAATGTATGCTTTTCCTAGAAGCTTTAGAAACCGTTAGTTGGTGTTTCGAATAAGATGAAATTGTAGATACAAACAATCAAATGTTATTTTAAATCAAGACCAAGTTGATTCTTATTGTCTTCTCAATTACTAATTTTACTAATTGTACTTTTAGCTATCGAACAAGAATTTCGAAGAGAAATGAATTACTTTGATATCAACATAACAAAAGAAGAAATACCAAAGTTATCTTCGGATTTCAAGGAGTTCATTTTAAGTTGCAGATATGAAGGTGAATTATGTAATGCAAGGTAAATCTATTTAAAAACACGCATTTCTACATTATTACACATATACTTTTATTGGCAAGCTAAACTATATCCACTATTTATTTAAAGTCAAATGTAGCTCTGCTGACATGTCAATTGCAATGCCGTCTATGCAATTTGTACTAGGTAAATGTAAATTCAATTATTGATCAGTAATTGTATGCAAACCTTTCTAAATCCCTATATGACAGTCCCACTAAGACGAGTTATAATTGCTTTGGCTATATATAGTTTTTATATTGTTCATTTTTTCATGCCTTGTTTAGTGTGATATACTCTCTGGTATTTGATTTTGTTTTCGTGTTTCGTTAAGTTCTATTTTGTACTATTTTATTTTTTGACCAATGTTGGTATGCTAGTTGGTTTTCAGCGTCACTTAATTCTTTCCAAACACAGATGATGTCTGCAAATATAATAATAGTAAAGTAAACATGGTAAATACAGAAATAAATTGAATAAAATGAATGTCAAAAAGATCTCAGATGATTTAACAATATATAGAAAGCCCACTGTTTTCTAATTATTTGCCATGCGATTTTAGTTCAAATTCATAACCACATAATACAGATGTCATAATATAATCAACTGAAGCAAATTGGAAACAGTATGACCACTTGAAAAGGCATTTGTTTCTTTCTTAGACACGTTGAAAGTGAGACAGAATGTCGACTGCTGATCAGTTAAAACTTATCCTTTGATTGTAGTACAAAAAGCATAATCCCACATTTCGTGACATGTGAATCACAAATTTGATTATTTAGCGTTGAAATACAACATTTTCTACATATCAGTAAAGGATTAAATTAACTTAGATGTACCTACAAAATTAGTTCGAGATAGGTCACCCATTGTCAATTTAAATATTTCTTGAGGGAACGTAAATATACCATTCGTTTTATAATTTGCACAAGTTTACATGTTAATACATGACGTTCATTTATATTTATAATCCAACTGGCAATTATCACCACGGATGTCATTCATCTGTAATTTACCTTCCACAATCAAGAACAATATCCTTCACTTATGACTTGTTCCAGAACATTAAATTAGTAGATTTTACATATAAATTAAAGAGATGTTGAGTGAAGTTAATGATGGAAACAAAGGTCAAAGACACAAATAAGACATCTGAAATTAACCTTGACAATACTTGAAAGCAAAAAGAAGAACCTTATAAAGTAATTACTCGAATATTGGCAAATGGCACATATTCCTCCTATATGTCTTTTTTTTAATTACCAAGATGAAGTATTATACACCTGCTACTTTAATAGTCATGGTCAACTACTGTGTAATTTATGTGTATTGCTGTGTGCTTTGAATAAAGATCGGAATTTGATTTTAATTTTTTTCTAACAGTTATTTGAAACAATAATCATGTTCTCCCTATATCCGTCACATTTGAACCACTTATGTATTTGCTAATATTTTGTTTCAGTTTCTTTGTCCCATTCTATGATCCTTATTATGGACAGTGTTATAGGTTTCCGAGCCAACCATTAGTTGCCAAGCACGTTGGACATTTATTTGGTACGTATTGAAAACTCCCATTGCAATATTATATCAGCAACCAATCAATCAATCCTACGACGGATATTCGTCTCATCGTTTCATGTATCGTATCTCTTTATTTCTATTCTTTTTCAGAAAATTTAGATAACTGCTAAAGGTAAAACCTTAACGCTTTATTTAATGAATGGCTGTTATTTATTTTGAATTTATTGAACCATAAAATTAATTTTTGACTTTAACATTGAATAATCCGCGAATAATTTTTGACTCTTCACATTGAATAATCCGGTTAAATGTGAAGAATCAAAAATTGATTTTATGGTTCAATAAATTCAAAATAAATTATTGCCATTCATTATAAATAAATTTCTATCACAAATTAGGCTCAAAGATATATATTAATACGAATAACAACGTACACAGATATTTGCGTATGGATACACAACGTTAGAGTGGGCGTGTCTTCATAAAAATTGATAACATTGAAAATAAAGCTAATTCTTTTAACCAATCAGAAAATAGTAAATACACAAAATTTCTTTATTAGCATGAACTTGCAATCAAACTGTAAAATAAAATGAATGGACATAAGTTGTTGATACATTATCCGGATCATAATCCAACACCACTGATTTGTCCAATTAGAATGAACAGGTATCTAAATGATTTTAAATATTTCCGAGCGTGGTCACCATATCTAGTAAGTAAAATAACTTTCAACAATAAGCTCCATTAAAGAGCTCAGTCTCCTTTAACTTTGCCTTACAAAATGCCATCTTGTTGGCTACCTGTATACAATTGATTGTTTTGTTCAGATATTAATTATTAGGTTTTTAGAATTTACTAAATTATTGATTGATCAATTCAGCATTTCAGCTATTTCTGAACGTGAATCAAAGTGATTACATACCATACGTGGCTGACGATCCGGGTATTATACTGTCAATACATGAAAATGGATACAGACCATACTTACAGAGTAATGGCTTCGCAGTATCACCTGGCTTCAAAACAGATATATCATTGTTTCAGGTTAGTTGTTTTATAACATTATATACATCATCAGCTCTGTCTAAGTGTAATAACTGATATTTTAATCAGTCTATTTGATGAAATTTGGCTTTCTAATGTTTTAGCTTTACAGGGAGTTTTTTTCCGTACTGTGATCTACAATTGCTTATTTCCATGTAAACACTACTATAATACTATTTCCAAATAAAAAAAAAACATAGGTATATCAAGATTGTCGTTTTATATTTAATATTCTCGATGAAGATTGCATGATTATGAAAACGTTGACCACTTAATTACTGACTTTATATACTTGTGGCTACACATGTACTACTAGAAACCGTTTCTTGAGTGTTATATAAATGACACCATTCAGTCTTTATCTTATACTCTAAGGACTTATACAATAAGAATCACAGATCTGATCATTCATTTGAACGTTATTTTGTCCTAGAGTCAAATCAATAATGATATTATTCTTTTCAATTTTCTTTTCGATTATAATATACCGGTATAAGATGTTGATTTCTTCAGTCAAGTACTTTCGATAATAAAGTTTATCGGATTCAAAACGTTAGGGGTTTCGACGAGGTCCTGAAATATCAGATTTCAAACCGTCATTTAATAAGAGTATGTAGCTCTTAACATTTATGCGTAATGTTGACACAATCTGTACTTCAACTTTCAAAATAGCTCTTTTGTTTCAGTGAACAAAATATTCTAGCGAAAACATCCAATGAGATATTTTTAAAATATATATTCCGATAGGCTGTCATATACCGAACATTGTATATAAAAAATCTAAGCTTACATTCTCTATAAAGGGATGATAATGAAGGATAGCTGTTAAACGATAGGCGGCAAATAAATTGCACATTCAGAATGAGAACATGTCATTCATGTTATTGTAATATGAATATTATGCTTTGTATGAGACCAATATGCTAAGGCTGATGTTTAACATGCTTCCTTATAAAATCAGCAGTCCTCAGGAATACAGAACATCATATTCATACACCTTAGTCTGACTGCAACCGACAAGTATTTTATATCACTCATTAATGCCGCAAGCATGGGATCAAAGCAATATATGCCAATTTTAATCCCATGATTTGACCCGGTCGAGATTTGAACCAACCACAGCCCGCATTCGTGGTCGAAAACGAGACCATCAATAAGGTTCACGTTGAAAAGAAAAAAATCACAAAAAACCGAACTGCGAGGAAAATTAAAAGCGGAAAGTCCCTAATCGAATGACAAAATCAAAACCTCAAACACATCAAACGAATAGATAACAATTAACTGTCATATTCCTAACTTAATGCATGCATTTCCTTATATAAAAGGACAATTGATAAAATGTCATAATTTTTTTTTATGTATATTTATATATTTGTCGCTTACATACAGACACCATATCAAATTCGTAGAAGGGCCGTATAGCGATATTTATTTCTGTGTTGACATGATTTGATGACAATCTTTTACTATAAATTAAAGTGTTCACAAGTTTTAGATCGTTTATTATATTAATGTATGTAGTCTACTATACTCATAACTTATATCGTATCTGCCTACACTGTCACTTAAAAGCAACTCAGAATTATATTTAATTTGTGTGTATAACAGAAGCGAATAGAGAGAAAAAAAGAGGTGTTTGGTAGTAAAGATTTGTGTGATGACAGTGGCCAATATACAAATATCCAGGTAAGATTCTTGCTTCAATTGTTAAAAATAACTTCCTTGGATTTTCACACGTACTAAAGCTTGTTCCATTGATTTTGATTTTTGAGAAACATGTATGTGATAGTGACACAGTGATATTTGTTTTATCCTACAAGGACACATAAAAGGGTACCACGTGATCAGTCGTACGGTAGAACTTTCTATCAACTTTAAAAAAACAACGTTTGTACAAATGACAGATTGGTATTGTCTCTCCAGTTCTAGATAACAAATAAAAATGACCAATAAAAGTGCACTACATATTATAATCACTTTTAATCTCAATGAAAAAATATACGACCTTGAATAGTTGTTTGAATAGATATAGAAAGTACACATCACAGTATTATAACAAAGAATGGAATTAGTACACAGATATAAGATATAAGGCAATATATGCTAGTTAGGATCTCCTGACCATTACATAGCACACGAGATCAATCTTTCGGTTTTTGATTGGTTTACGTTCCTCAGTATTCAAATTTCTATGTTTTACTTCTACTGTTCATGTAGCATGTACACTTGTTCTTAAAGCACTTAGGTTCTTCCCAAGTTTTGTAAATATCCGAAGCTGAACGGAATGATAGATGTTAAGACCGTATCAAAAACGAATTGTTGGGATCTTATAATTAAAATGTAAATATATATCTTCAATCCCGAAATACATTCCATGTTGCTGTGATGCCTCTCCATTACAATTTATCAATTACTAAAGTAGTTTTCAAATATCTAGACTATATATATGCTGAAATATCTGGTCAGTGTGTGTCAAATGTATAAATCTCCTATTATATCTATACTATATATACAATGTATACTGTAGACAAGAAAATAGATTTTAACAGATTTAAAAGTAATACTTGAATGTAATTGTTTGTAGACCTGCTTTGAACTATGTGTAGAAAAGATTGTGGAAAAGAGCTGTAATTGTTCGCCAACAATGTCAAATGTTAATCTAGGACTCTGGATTTGCGATGGTGTTGAAGGTACATTTTATATAATGTGTTTGATAAAACTAGATTTAATATTTCAAACAAAAATGTGAAAAAGTTCTTGTACATTATTCAAGTGGTCACGGAAAGTAAAGTATCTGTGTTTTTTGCGTTAGCAACAGAAATGTAAGTTAAAGACACGAATATAATATTTAAACAACAAACGGATTAAAAGTATTTGGTAAAACCCAAGTTTTACACATTCTACAATTATGTCATCTTACATTGTTTTCAATGTAAGTGTTGCAATACTTTTTTCCGGCTGTATATATTTCCATTTTTTATAAAGTTTTGTCTTTCAAAAAAAAATTATAACACTTATTAATGTCTGTTATTTTGAGAATCTAATTCATATTCATAATGAACTCATCATAGCTACACTGATTGAAATATACAGGTACTTGTGTGATCTAATAGTTAAAAGTGAACTTAATAAATAAGGCCGTTATTTTTTTCGTTTGAAATGTTTTACATTTCGGGGCCTTTTATAGCTGACTATGTGGTATGGACTTCGCTAATTGTTGAAAGCCGTACAGTTACCTATAGATGTTAATTTCTGTGTCATTTGGGTCTCTTGTGGAGAGTTGTCTCATTGGCAATCATACCACATCTTTTTTTATATTAAAAATTGTCATTCTATAGACTGATGACACAAATTTGTACAACTGTACATGAGAGTGTAAACATTTTTATATATTTCAAGAGCTTCAGTGTATGGCGAACGCTGAAAAGGGAACTGAAAACTGCAGCTGTAAGAACCCATGCAGGTATAATTATGTCCATCGCTTTACACGTTTGTTTCAAACTTTACCAGACATCCATGTTGTATTATTTTTTCCATATCAGAAGTAGCATTCACCATGCACACATTGCAGAGAATGATAATGAGCTGCGTTTTTTTATTTCAATTGTATTATCCTTCAAATGTTTTAAAGATTTTTTATCGATTGCACAGTTTTATGAATATATGTTTATATAGGAGATATACATATTTGGTGGCGCTCATAAGGGCTCAGTTGACACCTTCACCTCTCTAAATGATTTTGATGTAGCAGGAATTTCATTATATCTATGCTGCGTCGGATGGGTCATTATTCCTTGTGCTCCTCAAGTTTGATTTGTCAATAATAAAATTTTAATTAAAAAATCTGTTAAAGATTGAGTGATATTGAACACGTGCCGCTTCTATTGGAAATAATAAGTGATTACTAGTATATTTTTACTATAAGAGAGAATATTGATATGAACACTCATGTTACATTGCTTGCATATGATAATTTCTTGTTACATCAAATGTGATAAAATTATCTCTGTACTGCAACTATTTGTGTTTATTGCCAACATATAGAGGCACAGGTATATTTTGTGCAATTTCAGTTTAATCATTTTGTCAACAATCAGAGATTCATTAAGGGATGTAAATAAGTTTGAAATTAGATGTACAATTTAAATAGCTATCAATGAATAAAGTTATAGATTGCAGTGTAAAACATTATTAGGCCAGTGTCAAAAAAATATAAACTGTTTTGTATTCGGCACTAGCTTGGGTAATGCTCGGTATAATCTTGCTCTTCCCCAGTTTCCCAGCCTCATAAAAAACCGCTTATATTTGATTGACATTGAACTTAAATATTGTATATTTCTTAATCTAATATTATCAACGTGTTGTCAAAATGGATGATCGGTTGATTCAAAAAAGTTTTTATCAGTTTTATCATATTAATTATTGCTTTGTATATAGAATATACTGGCTAGTATATTCTTGAGAAGATGCAAAAAACAATTCCATCGACAAACCATTGATACATTTCTCTATAGCTGCTTTGTACAATCATGAGTTTTGACATATATGAAGTTGCAAAAAGACAAACAGTAGGTATACAATTTACATTAAGCGCTTTAGATTTTTTAATTCATAGGCGAACAATTCATGTTTTTCTATTGTTATTTTTTGTGTGCATTACAGCGAGATACAATATGCAACGTTTCGTTCAATGACAACGTGGCCGGGGAAAAGTTACGTAGGAGTACTGGATGCAATTCTTAAGCAGAGAGGTGTGGCATACCAGGATATGAGGTAAATACAATTTACACTGATAGGGTTTTTTTTTAAACCAAGATGAATAACTCTTTCTAGCTTCGGACCCATCATTAGTTAGACAATCATATCCACTAGAATGTATATCGCAATTAGGGCCTGGTGAAGATACATCCGGTTGGTCATCTATTAAAAATTAGAAGGTCTCTTAAATGAATATTTGGGTCAACATCATGAATATTAATAGAATCAGGAACATTTCTGAAAAAGGACGGGCTATACCAAAGGGATATTTTAGTAAATATGTGGAAATGCGTTGCTTTTACATTTCAAAAAAATATATAATAATTACCCTTCTCTCTATTTGTCGTCGCAAGCGTTTCTTTATATTTGTGTCCTAATCTGCAAAACAAATGGTTGAAACTAACTTTTTGGAACAAAGGAGACTATCAAAACTATTTCTCGGTGAAAGACATGCACATCAAGACAGATACAAAAAACCGAAAAGTGTTTGTTGTAAGGAACCTCCCATACGTTGTTATCGAATTAGAGAATATATAGATTATTCGGTAACGTGTATTTTTTGGGATCATTATAATTTCGGGAAATGTGTGATGCCAAATTTCATCGATATGATACATGAACACGTGTAGGCTCTCAGAAAGTTGGTACATGTGCTAAAAAAAATCAATAACGTGTTCATGTAAAATATGTTAAATAGTCACATGGAAAATTTACAAATTGGAATTACAACAATCTCAGAGACTCATTACTTTGACATTCAATTGTAAGATTTTGCATCTCAATAAAGTGTTAGATTATAGTTTGTTCTCATTAATACAGAATTATATTTTAATAATATCTTTTAAAGCTTACCCATTAAAGGGGAGGGGAAGTTACTCAATAAAAATAATTTCCATTAAATTTGTTTTAGGAACTTCTCTATTTTATGTTGTAGACCTTAACATTTGATTAACTGAGTAAAAAACAACAACAACAAAGTTCATCTTTCTTTCGATTAATCCATCATTATATGATTTCATGTGGAGAAATTACAACATTGTATCGTAAAAATACAATCTTATATAAATTTAGACATGAATTTGCAACACCAAGTAAATAAAATACATTGTAGAAGAATATTATCAATGCAATATAGAGCAGTTCCAAATGTCTTCCTTTTTATTAATACCTTTTCTGCCTACATACATAAATATCTTAATATGAAGATTATATGCTTTGTCAGTATATACAGTAGCATTAATTTGTACTGATATGACTTTATAAGTTTTATACTAGCAAGTTTTTAGTATCATGGTTGAACACCTGCACTTTCAATTTACTGATAAATGTCATTTGTTTTAACAGGGAAAGCTTGCTGTTTATCAACATATATTTTTCTTCCCTCCAAGAGGAGATAACTGAAGAGGAACTTGCCTACACGGTAATTATTATCTTTAAGAGTTACATTATTATGTAGTGAAATAAATTAAAAAATACAAAAGAAATACCAAAAGGAATGTCCAATTGTACACGTTGAAGAGAGACAGACCAATCATAGCAAAACAAAATCAACTAAACAAAACTCCTGACAAAAGCATGGCAAACAAAATTAACATGTTGAAGAGGGATCGACAAAGGATAGAATCAAAATGTACAAGTTGAAGAGAGATACACAAAAGCATAGAATCAAAATTTATATGCTGATGAAAGACCGACGAAAGGATAGAATCAAAATTAAAAATTTGAAGAGAGACAGACAAAGGCATTAACCAAAATTGACATGTTGAAGAGGGATCGAGAAAAGGATAGAATCAAAATTAACAATTTGAACAGAGACAGGCAACAGCATACAACCAAATTGACATGTTGAAGAGAAACAGACACAAGCATAGAATAAAATTTGACATGTTGAAATGGGATCGACAAAGGGATAGAATCAAAAGTGACATGTTGAAGAAAGACAGACAAAAGCATGCAACCAAAATTTACATGTTGATGAAAGACCAACAAAATGATAGAATAAAAATATACATGTTAAAGAGTGACATACAAAAGCATAGAATCAAAATTTACAAGATAAAGATAGACAGACTAAAGCATACAAAACACAGGAATTCAACGAAAAAATTGTTTAACACCAAATGCAAAATAAACATGATAAAAACTTAAATTCACTAACCAGGGTAAGCAGTATCCTGCTTCACGTATGGAACAAAAACAAACCGCTTAATTATAATTAGTCAAATCATCAAAACACAAAACGATTAAGATATGTCATCGGGAAACAAATGAACATGTTCTTGGCTTTGGACGAGACAAACACTTGAAGACGAGACGGAGTGAAACCATCTTTTGAGACATCAATCCACGCCCTTTAAATTTTCATCAATTGGCTTATAAACAGTACGTATAACATGCATAAGAACACACTCTCGTAATACCATGATATTTAATGTTGTTAAGAAAAAAAAAACCCCAAAAACCGAATAAGTTCTCAAAGAACCGACAACCACATGGTTACAAAAACAACGATTGTAAAAATATAATTGAAAAAAGCACCATAAATAGAGTCTATCATGACCCCGACCAAAAATTAAAAAAACAAAACCACAAGGTATGAACCTAATGATGCCAGGTAGGTAATCAACCATATGATGACGGCATTTGTATCACCGACGGAGAGATTACGTACTTATTCATTTACCACCCTTAGTTCAGCTGAATGATAAATGGGGGGGGGGGGGGGGGGGGGGGGCAAGGGGGTCCCAATAACAGCAAAACAGCAAATTGATTTGGCTTATAACAGATAACAAGGAATTAAAATGGACAAAAACAGATAACAGTAAATGAAATATTAAAATAAGTCGGGTCATTGACAGATCCAGTATTTCTTATTACAGGTATAATCCTTTGTAATGAATTCCATTTTCTATGAACATGTTCTTAAAATTATGTATCTAGAATGTGTTTACTACTCAGTATATTTTTATACGCTCGTTTACGGGACGTATTGTGGAATACTGTTGCCCGTGTGTTGTCAACATGTCAAACATTAACTCCAACACTCTTTACCCAATTTGCATAAAACTTTGGAAAAATGCTTATATCTATTGGCGTGAGCTCCCCTTCCCTTTTTTTTGGATCAATTTCAGATTTAAAGTTTTTGAGTAATGGGGTTTTATTTAATAAAAATGTTATTGTTTTTTTCTTCTTCAGTTTTCTGATAATATCTTAAAAATCCTTTCACAAATTTGCACGGAATTTTGGTGAATTGTTTATATCTATTGACATAAGCTCCCTTTCAATTTTTATAAATTTTAGATTTTATGTTATAGCTATTGTTGTAAGCGCCCTTTCTATTTTCATTAATTTTAGATTTTATGTTATTGAGTTGAGGGGTTCTATTCATTAAAAAAGGTGGGTTTTTTTTTTAGGTATTTTCCAGTTTTCGGACAATAACTCAAAAATGTTTTCAGCAGTTCTCATGAAACTTTGGTGTATTGTTTATATATATTGACTGAAGCTCTCTTTAAATTTTTATAAATATCTGATATGACATAAGGAAGTAATTGAATATTTCAAAAAGGGCGACGGGCGTATCATGCGCTCATGGCATAGCTGTTTTTTTTGTTATAGAATACTTTTTTCAGTATTTATTTTTAAACAGTTATAGAAACTCACACATGCTTATAATTTAAATTGTGTGTAATAAAATTGAGAATGGAAATGAGGAATATGTCAAAGAGAAAAACATGATATCTAGAAAAAATTCAAGGGCAGTTATGGTATCAAATTGACATATAGTTTGTGTGTTTGTTGCTACTAAAAAATGACCTAAAAGAGTTTGAAAATATATATTCGCATTCTGACTTTTTTAAATGCCCATTTAATGAGGTGTGTGAATTTTTCTTAATAAGACTATGAGGCAACGTGGTATATAGGGTAGAAAAATCAAAAGCACCAATTACAAGCATGCAATTTATCAAGTACCTCGAACCAATTTTTGACACTATTTTCATAGGCTCAATTTGAACAATTTTTTATCAGGCTTTTGATTGCACCAAGTGTACTAGTAAGTGGAATACATAGTTTAGTAGGGGAACAATGGATTGAAGACAAAATAAATCTTTGTTTGTAATGAGCTATGTGCAGCTATGGAACCCAGTACATGGTTGGAACTTTGATTGTACAATGTGTTTGGTTCTGCTTGAAAAGAATCACAGAGCTGAGTGCATGTACCATATTAAATAAAAGGTTAACTGTTTGTAAGGACCTAGTCCTTAATTGAGATTCTTCTCAGATATTCCTGGCCATATGTTTTCCTTTTTGTCATATTAAGAATTATTCTAATTTAATATGTTGGTACGGGAAACAAGTAACATTATCCTCATACAAAAAAAAATAAGATAATTCTAAATACACATTCATAAAAAAAAAATGGAATTTATTACAAAGGATAATCATAAGATATACTTGAATTGTCCTGGACCTCACTTCTGTGATGGGTATATGTTAATGAAATCCTTCTCCTAATACGGGAGCAACTTATTAGTAGTGTTAAACCCCAATGTCCAATGATCTTCAATTTCTACCGAAAATTTGCTGTAAAAAAATGCTAACATTCCAATTTTCAATAACAGTTAACAGCAAATACATTATCACAATAACAGATAACAAAAAAACTAAAAGCCCAATAACAGCTAACAAAGAATAGGACAATAACAGCTAACAGCAAATATATTTTCAGAATAACAGATAACAAAGAATTAAATTGCCCCATAACAGCATAACAGTTAAACCCCTTGCCCCCCCTCATAAATATAGCGATTATATACATATATCAGTTACATTTGAAATAAATATACCGAGAACTGTTTTTATAAAAATCAAAGAACGTTTGTTTAATATAAATAGTGATGATTTTTGACAGGTTGAAAACTTTTGGTCAGATATTGGAGGATCCCTTGGACTATGGGTCGGCATGTCTGTAATAAGCCTGGGTGAAATTCTAGAGCTTGGTATTCTTATTCTACGATTCATTAAGAAGCGGAGTATACGGTTGCTTACAACAGAAGTGAAAAGAGCTGCAGCTGAAGACAAACTGAATGATGGTCTGAATCAGATAATCAAAGGTTTTAATGATATAAATGACGAAAAACAAGAAGGGAGAACTGAATTTAATGATGGTTTGAATAAAATTATCAAAAGCGTCAATATTCTAACAGCAGAGCAACAATCACGTGACAATGATCAGAATGGTAACTATAGTGATTCTATGGGTAGAAATGTTCAACCCGGACAGTACAATGTATTTGCAGATCATATGATATGATATATCATATATGTAGTTATATTAATTATATATGTATATATATATATAACAAACAAACTGTTGAGATCTCAAAAACAATGTTAAATATGTCAGATATTGCAGATAGAAATGACATGAATGGTTTTTTCTTTTTTATGATTTGGTTTTGTATAACTGAGAATGCTTGAGTCTGTAGAAAGCAACAGCATATAAACAATCTTCAATATGACTTTTCATGAAAGTAGACCATTCAGCAAAAGAACTGATTTTTGAATAAAGAAAAGAAGTCAATTAGACAATACGAAATCAAGATTATAACAGTTACAATGTATAACAAAGAAATATAATTTTGTTTCTAAAACAAATAAATGTAAGACCCCATAATCAATAATAGAAATATACAATTTGCAGTAATTTACAAACTAGAAAATATACCATAGAAACGAAGGGGCACATCAAACTTTAAGTCCAGGAGAGTGTTTTCAAGACCAACACCAACCATTTCGGTGCAAAACAAATAAACACATTTAGTACTCACAAACCAAAAAACAATCATCATCTGATCGAAAATGATCAAATACTGAAAATTTAACAATAGAGCATGAACTGAATTGCATCACAAAACAAACAAAACAATGTTAAAAAAATTACAAAAATATTAAGTGCTATTTAAAACTAAATTCAATTTAATTTCCAAATCCGGACGACAAAAACCGGTAACCATAAATCCTTAACACTATTTAAAAAACCGTTAAAAAGATATAGTTATACATTGGTAAATTGTTAACGTTTCAAAAGTGGATAAATCAATAATTATAAAAAAGGTAATAAATATAAAGCTGTTGTCACGATGAAATCCATATATTTTAAGCATGTGGATTACATGTGAATAATAAGAACATCCAAACAATTTGTTTGAGTACATACAATCTAGATATGTTTACTCGTACCATTGTAAGAATCGTTTAATTGCAATGATATTGGTCACCTTAACTTGAAGACAGATATAAAGAATTCGTCTTTTGATCAACTTTAATATCATCTTGTTTCAGGAACAAGTACAACTATGATTATATTTTTTTTGTACATAAAACTGATGATTGATTTGTTGATAAACAATAAATTTGTTATGTTTGGAAAATGTTTTCTTCTTTCTTGTGCCTTTAATCTATATAGTCAAAGCAGTCCAATATTGATATGACGCTTTATAAAAATATTGTTCAGTGCGCATGTAAACGTTCCATTTTAGGACGCCATTGTGTAACTTTTAACGTTGAAATCGGTTTAACCAATAATTCTATTGTTTATATTACGGGCTACTTAGTGAAATATAATCAACTTTAATGTTTTTCAAAGTATGGCATTGTTTAAAGTTACAGTTTTTTTTATATGAAATTAACAAATTCAAATATAAAAACTAATAAAAGAATATCACCTCTGACTCTTTTCTGTTAATTCCCAACAAATAAATAATTATATAGAACTGATTAAAAGTTGGGGAGGGAGATTTAATATGTTATATATTGTAGAACAAAATGTAATAGACAGCAGTAAATATGTCGTTTTTTCCAGTTTCATGATATCTGATCAGATCAAGAATTTGAAATGAAATATCCGAAAAGATTGCCGGAGTCATTTGTTTCTAAAATTGATTAAAAAACAGATTAACAATTTCGTTTCATCCTCGTCTAAAAACTCACATATTACGGTGTCATAACTTAAATGTGATGTATTAAGTAAAATTTATCAATCATGGATCTCATATTTTTACAAATATTTTTTAAGATTTGCAAGTGACAAAAATACATTTTGACAACAAACAAAAAAATTGCATATATCCCATAACGAAATATAACTTTTTTTTCTGCCATTTGATATTTGTTAACAGTAATAAACTTTCCAACGTTTTAGATATTAACATTGACATTTCTTCACTGTTAATTCTTTTTCACTTCACAAAACCTGTTTCAAACCATTGTCTTCTATTTGTTATCAGATAAATAAACATTATTTTTGTTAAACGAAAGCCCACTGAAATATCTAGCGTCGAGTTGACCAAAACATGGTGCATATATTTTCTGAAGTTTATTATAAAAAGACTGCAAATTCCTAAGAAAAAATGAACTCTTATGGCTATAGAAATATAATGCAATTTATGGGACGTTGGTGATATTTTGGTATATTATTTCAGTACAGAATCAGTTACTCATATGTGAAAATTAGGTCAAGATAACCTTATTTTTATCAAAACACCTGAATTATTCAAAACTCATATATGAACAACATGTCACGAACAAAAATTAACTATAACACAGATAGATGGGGAGCAGTGGTTAGTGCATTGGACTACTACTAACACAAAGGTTCCTGGTTCGATCCCCGCTCAGGTTCTATCTTGACACCATGTGCGAGTGTGGTCTTGAGAAATAACGATGATAGTCCGATAGAAGGAGACGATAAATGACTGATCTGTTTGAAGAAAAAGCCATCTCTCTCTTGCACGTAAAAGAAGCATTTTAGCTTTCGAAAACGAGAAGGCTAATTCCGCTAAAAGGCAGCACTCGCTCCACCTGCAAAGTAAAAAAGGATTTATATAAGTTGTAATAACTTGTTTCCCAATCCCCTATTAATAAATATGTTAAAACTAGATAGATGGATGTTAACTTCAAATTGAACAGACGAAACACTATATCCCTTCCCAAACTTCTTTTGACAAAAGATTTAAAGATCTTAAAGCAAACAAACATCAAATTATTCCTCTTAGTTAAGTTTGTGAAATTCTAAACATAATGTTTTTGTTTCTATTCGCTTTTGGAGAAATTTAAAAGTATCAATGAACAGTCATACAAATAGGAATGTAGGTTTGTATGATATATCGCGATAAATTCTGCTCAAACCAATGCGAATGGTCAACTTGAACTTTGTTATTAGCAGGTATAAGAAATATTGATCATTGTTGTATGCCTCATGGTGACTTAAAGATGAAGGACAACAATAAAAACAGTCAATATTTGGGTTTTACCATGTATTTATTTTACTATTGTCTCATGTAGATTTACTCCATATTCCCTTCATATTTTCATTAGATTTACGACAGACTAAAAAACTGCTGCATACTACAAATTAAAATCAGAAAGCTTCAGACATTATAGTAAATTATTCTTTTGTTATATAATTAGCAACTGACAAATCCTTGAGAAAATATTTCATTTCAATCTGTTTGGCTTGCAGTAAAATTGCGATGTATTACCAAACACTAGGTTGATATTTGAGAGCTTTGGTAATCCCTTTTAGTTACTGAAACATGTTATCTATAAAAACTCCCGAGATCGTTTACCTTGAAGGTAAAGATATTTATATTATGATTATTTTTTTTCTTAATAATGAAAACTGTATATGCTTTAATCAAAAGAGAATATAAAATGAGAAAATAATGCAAAACTATAACTCCGACGACGAGTTGTTGTAAGAACACGGTACCTTGTTTACATTTCTAAAGATAATCCAAGGTCATCATAGATTAACTTTATAACAGATTTGCATCGTAGTCACACATATACAGTCTAACATTTATGTCTTCTTCAAAACTAGACATCTTAAGACAAGAGGTACTGTTTTGCTGAGTGTGAATTCGCATTACTATAAGACGTGTTACGGTACTTGTCTATCCCAAATTCATGTATTTAGTTTAAATGTTTAATGTTATATTTGTAATTTTCACGGATTTTGTCAAATGTGTTGACGTCTTTTCTATTAGATTTATGTTTTATGGAAACAAAAATTAATCACCGCCGTCATTTATTAGATTTAATTTTGGTCAACGTAATCTGTACGATAATTTACGTTTGAATTTGGATTCATAACAAACTGCACATATATATTTTTATTTTAATTTTATTATAGTTAATTGCTATTAATAAGTATTGCAATAGGCATTGTGTTTAAATGCAGTATCAGTATTTAGTTCTATTTTAATCTTTAATCAATCCTAATTCTATCTTACTTTTGAGATATAGTTTTTCATATGTGACGTCATTTTTCTGCTTTTTCTGAAATTTCATATATTCAAATGTGACGTAATTTTTAATGCCTTTTCACCATCGTATGTGACGTAATTTTTAATGCCTTTTCACCATCGTATGTGACGTAATTTTTAATGCCTTTTCACCATCGTATGTGACGTCATTTTCATGATTTACTGCGTTGGGCCTGGACTGAGTCGGGTGTGTCTATTCTGTGTTGGTCTTTCATTATGTATTCGTATTTGTTTTATGTAATGAGTTAATACTTTAGTTCTATTATGTATATCTGTTATATTCATTTGATAAAATTTACTGTTTGCAATAGCATTAATTGTTCGAAATAATAAGGATGTTCTTATCCCAAGCATAAAAACTAAGCCGTATTTGACACAACCTTTTTCAACTTTTGATCTTCAGTGCTGTACAACTTTGTACTTTTTTTCGCTTTCTATCTTTTATATCTGGGCGTCACTGTTGAGTCTTGTGTTGACGAGGCGCGTTTTTGGCGTATTAAATTTTAAACCTGATGCTTTTTGTTATTCATTAATCATGTGTTTCTTTGTCTAATACGTTCTCCTATTTATTTGTATTGTAGTCCTGTAATATTATGTTGTCATTTCAATGTTATATTTAACATTGCCATTAAAGTGCGAAGTTTGGCATGCCACAAAACCAGGTTCAACCCACCATTTTTTCCTTTAAAAATGCCCTGTACCAAGTCAGGAATATGGCCAATGTTATATTATAGTTCGTTTCTGTGTGTATTATTTTATAACGTTGTGTCGTTTGTTTTCTCTTATTTTTTAGTGTAAATTCACATTGCGATAAGACGTGTCACGGTACTTGTCTATCCCAAATTCATGTATTTGGTTTTGATGTTATATATATATGTTATATTTGTTATTCTTCGTCTATGTGTGTTACACTTTAGTGTTATGTCGTTGTTCTCCTCTTATATTTAATGCTTTTCCCTCGGTTTTAGTTTGTTACCCCGATTTTGTTATTTGTCCATGGATTTATGAGTTTTGAACAGCGGTATACTACTGTTACCTTTAATTAACACTTTTCTTGATAAATACTATTTAGTTTCCAACCACAGACGACTGGAGTCGATATCTTATAACATATGTATGGTCTGTTGATCCAAAAAGTTGTTAGTATAAACAGAGGTATAATAACACATTTAACCAAATATTACTAGCACATGTTTGCTTATAAACGCATCAAAACTTAAATTCTTCTAGTACTTGTTTTCGATGCACTAGCAAAGGTATAAAAATCTGTAATTTAATATTACTCGTACAGTACATTCAGACTAACAGAGGTATACAACACAGTAATAAAATATTTATTGTACACCCACACTAACGGAGTTTTTTTTTTTTAAATTAAATAGTGTGCTCATCTTAGTGATGAATGCATACCTAAGCAGCTGAATAATCAAAAGAGACACGAAAACAATAATTGAATTCTTCCAAATGACAACTTTGCGTAAAGGAGTTTTATTTTTTTCCAACTTATTAATGTAGCACTAAGGAACTATATATTATGAATCATGTAAGTACAGTTAAATAATCTAATGATACTATGTATATTAAAATTGAAATGATTATTTTAATGTGTATTCCCTAAGGCTGCTGAATCAGGCAATATAGTTATTGATTTCAATATTACATACTCCTAAGAATCAACGTAAAATCAGTCAGCTAAAGTTATCTATTGATTGTTATACTATTTTTTATAAAAACGACGAAAAATTGTTTAAAGGTCAAAATGATGTCTGAAATTGAACTCTTTTACATTCAGTTGTTGATTGTCACCGTAGAATCACAAGAAGAAGTTGTTAAATTAACAAAAAACAAAAATATTATTTTTGTTTTGGTATATGCGTTAATGTAGATACTTTTATTGTTCTGAAGCTGCTAACTGCTGTCAGGTCATTATATGAGTAAATATATGTTTTACAAATCTCTGATAAGACTTTTGAGAAAAGTGACAAGGTAAACCTACTGTCTAAAAGGTAAAGAATAGCTAATCAACATGGCTGTAATTCAATTTCTACGTCATTTAGTCTCCGGCGGTGAGGTCATCTTAGAAGTTGATATATCTTTTTAATAATTCCGAAAAGATTTTAAGTAAATGGATAAAGTAAACATACTATACAAAACGTAGATCATAGCATACGTCTCTCTGAAGTCATTAAACTTCTACGTCATATAGTTCCGATGGAGAGGTCATCTCCAGAGTAAATGTATAAGATACGATTTTCAGTAAAGCGATATCGTAAACTTACTATCCAAAAGGTGAAAAATAGCTAATCCTCCAGGCAATAATCAAGCATCTACGTCATTTGGTCTCTGGTGGATGGTTGTCTCACAATTATACATATCTTTTTAAAATAACTGATAAGACTTTCGAGAATAGCGATAACTTAAAACTACTGTCGTAACGGCAGAGAATTTGGGACCTCTAGGCAATAATCAAACAACTACGTCATTTTGTCTCCGATTGATGGTTGTCTCATTGGTAATCATTCTTTTTGAAGTCTCCGAACGGTACACAATAACTAAGTCTCAAGGCAATCATTAAAATCCTACGTCAATAGGTCTCTTGTGGAGAGTTGTCTTATTGGCAATCATTCCACATCTTTATTTTATATGATAGTATCTTAAATCTACTTATAGCTATATGTACCTTTTTGTAATGTATAACAGTATTTGCACAAGAGATCAGCATATCAACGTTGTTATATAACAGATGACAAAATTGATCTTTTTTATAGCGTGGAAGCAGTGCTCAGGAATCCGGTCATTAAGCAAGTTATGATTCAATGATGTCGTCTAACATGGTTTTGGATGTGAGAACTCTTTTTAGAAAATTTGCTGAGTACACAACTTTCCATGGTGTCAACAGGATAATTTCTAGTAAACTTTTGACAGGAAGGGTTATATGGTTATGCATAGTACTGACTAGTTTTTGTATGTGCATCAGACAAATTTATATACTCAGCGTCCAATTTTCCAGGTATGTAATTTTAGATATGTCACAATTAGTTCAGGTTATGCATCTCCATGAATTAGTAAGGTTAAAAACTTTTTTCAATATGTAATGTTATGTCAATAATTTTTATTGTATTGTTTTTTCATATAAAAGGGAGGATATCATTGCTCAGAACTCAATGCTCTTCAACATTTTACTTGTTTGGCTTAATAAATATTTTGATATGAGCGTCACTGATGAGTCTTATGTAGACGAAACGCGCGTCTGGCGTACTAAATTATAATCCTGGTACCTTTGATAACTATTATCTATTATTAAACCCTTTATTCTATTTCTGGCTTTCGATAATCAAGGTTTAACGGTCAATTTAAGCTCTTGCAAACATTTGGCGTCATCTTGGCCAATTTAGTTCACCACTACGTTATTTAAAATATAAATGACAAATATGCTGACCTCGCGAATTGATCAAGTTCAACTTAGTTATAGATTTTCACTATAAATAGGCCTGGCAGTGGTTTACTAATGTCACACCCAAATAATTGTTTTGATTGTTTGGTAAATTTAGATTAACGGGATAATTTAATAATTTCTGTTAAGTCTATTTCAAAGTCATGTAGATTCTGGGTGACTTACAGTTGTCCCTTTTGTTGATAGAAATTAACCTGCAATCTATTAAGTAAGACTTCCATTTACATGGTTTGATTTCAGTGATTAAAGTTAAATTTGTCTGATTAACGTGTGTTTGGCGTATACATTTTTTGCGTCTAGTATCTATAATGAGTTTATTTGCCCCCATCCTATACCCTAAATCCAGAAGGAACAGGTATTTGGTTGCTTAAAATCTATTGGCAACTAGTTTATAAATATTAAAAACTAAATACAATTGAATATAATTTGGAATACTTTTATGATAGATGAAACGAATAAAGGCAACATTATCATGATAGTAGTGTTCAAAAGTAATAAATCGATTCATAGAAAAGAAATCCGCGTAACAAACTAAAACCCAGAAAAACATATCAACTATAAAGAAACTTCAGGTTTTAGTAACCGAATACCACACTAAACAACGAAATGTGGTCAAAAGAGAATTTTATTCATTTTTTTAACTCCAATTTACGACTAATTTCCAAAGTATACCGATCAATTAAAATCTTGAATAATCTAAATGTTCTATATCCAATGGAAAGCTATAAATTGACTTTTAAAATATCACATGGTATGGTTTCAGTAAAGATGTCTACCAAGAAAACTATACTTTACACGCTTAGAATTATTTGTATAAAATTAATAAATCATTATCATTTACATATATTTCGATGCATTTTTGAGTCGAATATAAACGAAATTTTTCGGAAAGTTATTTCTACAATTGAGATTACCTTCAATCAACATGGCCATACATTCAAAACAATACATTCAGTACATGCAGTAACTAAGAGTTATATTTATGTGTTGTGGTGTGTTTGGTATTTTTGTTCTTTTTAAAACAAAGAATAGTCTTTCGTGCCGATTCAATCAGTCATAACCTTTCGAACTGATTTGTATAGTCTTTTTATTCTGAAGGCTAACAAAGGTGGTTAGTCCTACAACATTCTGCTGTATCTGTTCTAAGTCAGAAGCTGGTAAATAAGTGGTTGTCAATTGTTGATGTCTGACATATTGGTGAATCATTTTTTTGTTAGTATTCTAAATTTAGCTGCTTATTTTTTCCTATAATTGTTTAATATTAATTGTCGGAGCATTTTATAGCCGACTATCATGTATGTGTTTGTATCATTGTTGAATGGCCTTCGGTAATGTTGTGATTGGGGATTTCACGTTTTGAATTTTCCTACATCGTCTGTATTTTTGGTATTTTATTTAATAATAGGGATTGAACGAAAATCTTTACGAAATTTGGACAATTACCGGATTTCCATGTCAATGACAATTGCTTGTATATTTTCATTGCGTAAATATTTGTTTCCCTTAAATTAACTTTTGAATTACTAGCCCTACTGAAGCCATATCAAACAGGTCTTTAGCTTTTGTTAGTATCGCTAAGTACATTTATGATTCTTTTTTTCAAGTTTGTGTTTACCGTTGTGTATTAAGGTACCGTGCATCATAAGACATTTAGTTCTAGTTCTTGTGTTTCCGACGCGTACACGGATGCACGAATGGGTCTGATTTGGGTACAAATCTAGCAGAGGAATAAGGGCGAAACATACAAAGCATATAAAAAGGGAAAAAAAAAAACAACAACAATATGTGGGGGCTGAAATTTGAAGTATAGAAAATGATTGGCAAAAAAAAAAAGAAGAGAAAAATTGCCGAAAAAAAATATAAGATGACATAAATAAAGAACCGTATTGCCATACAGCTATTAAAGTATAGTCTATTCATTTTCATTTGCCGAAAGCATTTTTACGTAGTGGCGTATGAGTAATTAAAGTCTATAAAAATTATCCGTTGGACTGAAAATAAACATTCATAAACAATTAAAATGTTCCAGAAACAATTTAAATACAAATTGCAATCTAAATGTTTTTAACAGCGATCTTGATATATCATATCATTGCACTCTTGGCGACGATAAATTGTGAAACATATTTAACAATCATGTATAGAATATAGCCATTGGTTGCTATAAAAGTGTAGACGTCAACAATATAAATTGCAACTATCGTTTCAGCTACAAGATAACAACAAAGGTGTCTATTCTCAATACGGATCTTTATTTTCCATCCATATCATTCTGCGATTTAAATCCACTCAGCCATGGAAAGATTAAAGAAAACAAGGACAAAGTTAATTTAGCAAAACATTTAATGGCAGTAATAAAAAGAAACCACGACGCAATTGAGGGATTAAAGAATGGAACGATTGATATACGTAATGTATGTGTCCTCAATGACTACGCATAAGTATACACCTCTCTCTTCACACCCCAAAAAAACAACAAAAAATAGAATACGAATTTATTTGTCTTTTAAAAAAAACCTCACCTTGTTTTTGTTTGTTTTATATGTATTTGCATTAAAGGTGTAAGCATGGTATTTATACTTAACACTATTATTTAAAAACTGTGTGTCGATTCCAACTAATAAGATATATTCAAAATAGTACAGTAAAAATAAGACTTTTTTCAAATAATTAGATGACTGTTGTATGTTTTTGGTTTATATTTTGGTCAGTAAAATATGAATGTTTTGGAAAGCTGTTTAATCTTTTTATTTTTTGAATATGCGTAGATCACGTCATTTAAGTGTGGCATTGTGAAATACTACACTCAAGTTGAATACGACTAAATCTTTCGTTTGACCATCAAAGTGCTTACAAAATTGCAATCATACTCTCTTGCACAAAGACTGAAACCAATATTGCATAAAATCATTCATAGTGATCAAAACGGTTATGTAAAAAACAGATATATTGGATTTAATATTAGACAAATCCAAGATATTATAGATTATTCGGAAAAATTCAATGTAGATAGAGCAATCCTATTTTTAGACTTCACAAAGGCATTTGACTCGCTAGAATGGGAATTTATGTATTGTTCTTTAAAGAAATTTGGTTTCCAGGAATCTCTTTAGAGGTGGATAAACACTTTATACACAGATATAAAGGGTTGCATATTAAATAATGGCTGGATTTCAAGACCCTTCAACATTGAGCGCGGAATCCGTCAAGGGTGTCCCGCGAGTTCTATAATTTTCGTAATTGCTGTTGACATTTTAGCTAGTAGATTAAGACAAAATAAAAGTTTTAAAGGTTTTCAAATTAAACTAGATAATAAAACCCATACCTTAAAATTAAGCCAGCTTGCACACGACACCACTTTATTTTTAAATTCAAAAGAAGTGTCATTAACTCTGAATATTATAGAAATTTTTGGATCACTTTCAGGCCTAAAGCTTAACCGAAATAAAACAGAAGGAATATGGCTCGACAATTTAAAGTCCTGCAAAGATAAAGTTAAAAACATTAATTTTACACAAAAACCTATAAAAGTTTTGGGAATATACTTTGGACTTAATAAAAATGAGTGTAAAAAATTAAACTTGCAACGACAATACGAAAAATCTGAAAAAATAATTAAAGATTGGAATAAAAGAAATTTAACTATGTTAGGTAAGATAACTCTTGTTAAATCATTAATCTTACCGAATATTACTTACGTTGCATATGTAACCGAAATTGATAACGAATACCTAGCAAAATTTAAAAAATTGATATACAGTTTTATATGGAATAATAAATCAGAAAAAGTTAAAAGGGATATAATAAGTAAAAATTACCATGATGGCGGGGTTAAAATGATAAACATAGATAAATATCTAGAAGCGATTAATATTAGTTGGGTAAAAAACTCATCGATAACGAAGATCTATCACCCAATTGGAAAGTCTTACCAAAACTTTATTTTGATAAATTTGGACAAGAATTCCTTATATTTAAAATGAATTTCAACAATATTAATTTGGTCTATAAACTGAAAGAACTAATTCCACAATTTTACTTAAGAATAATCATATTATGGATAAATTCAAAATCTGAAAAAGAATCAGATCATCTATCATATAAACAAATTAGACAGCAGCTTATATGGGACAATAAAAAGATCAAATTAAACGGTAAATGTCTCATTTTCAAAAACTGGATAAACAGTAAAATTCTTTTTTTAAAAGACATTATTGATAATAAAGGAAAATTTAATCAAAACATGATCTTAGATAAACTTTCCTGTCATGCTAACTGGTTTTCAGAATATTCTAAATTAATGAAAGCAATACCAAAACAGTGGTTACAAGAGCTAACTAAAGAAGAATCAATAAAAACGAAAGTTGCCATTGACTCCGAATATAAATTTAAAGATAAAAAAGGAAAAATGGTATCACTGAAAAACATTTCCTCCAAAGACATTTACATCTCCCTCTTAAATAGATATTATGAAAAACCAATAGGATTTCAAAAATGGGACAACATATTTATCTTGGAAAACAACACAAACAAAAGACAACAAATGCTAAATTATATCTTTTATTATATACAAGATAATAAATTCAAAATGTTAAGATGGGAATTTCTGCACTACATTTTACCAACCAAACAATTACTTTTCTCTTGGAAAATAACCAAAACTCCGCTATGTAATATTTGTGATGTCATCGAAGATTATGAGCACTACTTTTTAACATGCTAATTTCTGAAATCATTTTGGGATCAAATAGAACCATTACTTGATAAACTTAAAATAGGACATCATATCATATCAATTAAATCACTTTTGTACGGATACAAAATAAACGATACAAGTTATTACAGTATTAATGATTTAATAACAGTTATTCTTTTTACTGTATACAAAGGATACTATATATCCGAACAAAAAACAAAACAAATTAATATGTTTGAAATTTTCAAAAAAGAATTTCTTCAATATCACGAAATATTGATAAATAAAGAAGGCAAATATGAAAAATTCCATAATCTGGTTGCAGCAAAAATTAAATTAATTTCATAAATTAGAATTTATAATACATCATGTTATCATATTTCTATTCCGTTACATACATGTCATTATTACTATATATATATATTGTGCACTAACAAGTAATAACTTATCAATGAAATGCTATATACTAACGTTAACTTTGCCGCGATAAGGTACCGGTACTTCATGTATCTCTAACAAATGTAAATAAAGGCAACAGTAGTATACCGCTGTTCAAAACTCATAAATCCATGGACAAAAAACAAAATCGGGGTAACAAACTAAAACCGGGGAAAACGCATTAAATAGAAGAGGAGAACAACGACACAACACTAAAATGTAACACACACAGAAACGGACCAAGCATAAGACAAAATCCCACGAGAATAACAAATATAACATAAAACCCAATTTTATCTTCACCGTTAAAATTCAAATAAAACATTATAATTTCAAAAAAAAAAATTAAAAAAAAAAGAAAAAGTTTTGGAAAGCTGTTTAATCTTTTTATTTTTTGAATATGCGTAGATCACATCATTTAAGTGTGGCATTGTGAAATACTACACTCAAGTTGTATACGACTTAATCTTTTGTTTGACCATCAAAGTGCTTACAAAATTGCAATCATATCAAATAGAAAATAAATACCTTATGTTTGTTTCTTTGTTGTTTTTTTTGGGTAATTGACGCTTACTACAAAGCGTTGCTTGTATCCATTTAACATATGATCTTTTTATTTCTCTGTACGTTTAATGTATGATGTAAAAGAAGAGTTATACAGAGGGAATTGTTTAAACGATGTATAGGAAAAAAAAGCGAACAAAGGGGAAAAGGCGAACATGTTATAGATAAGAACTACCTTGTGCAATGCCTTGAGTAGTTTTGTAAAGCGGTTCGATGAAGATTATGGTATCTATTTGACCAATATGTCCAATATTTTAAAAAGAAGATTTATCGTTGAATGTTTAAATCTTAAAATTGTGAGACATATTTGAAATTAGTGTGTAAAAATATATATCTTAATAAAGAATAAATAAGTGATTTATTTTGTTATGCTTAATGCTTTAGCAAATGGCGATTAATTGTCTATGATCAAATTATTCATGTATATATGGGGACGAGACTTTAACAATTAAACTTTTATAAAGGAAAGTTAAAGAAATGTGTGTGTTTATCTTGTACCAAGAAAACATATCGAGGACACATTTTTATCCTTTTAGTTCATAAAGCATATTATAAAATATATCTTCACTTATTTTATTTCAAAATTATATCTCACAGATTTCATTTAGCTAGAAAATAGTACGTTGGTCATACTTTTTATAACATTTATAAAAAAAAGGCATGGGAAATCTACTTTAAAGCAAAGTCTGAGAAAACTCTATCTAAGGAAATGCATACCGTTGATTCGCCTCAATGGACAATTTCTAAGCATAACAAATAATATAACCGAACAAAGCGGGTTTAAAATAAAGTTAAGTAGTTTTTTGTTTTATTTGTTTGACAGAGTAGGACGGGAGTAAAATATTGTTCTTTCCCAAATATAGTTGTTTAGCATGGTGTGAGACATTTTGATCCGTAAAGCTATCTTAAACGAAACGAAAGTAGTAATCAGAATAAAATTTGTACGTCAAGGCTCATGTGATTTCGGATCAGTAATCACAGTTTTCTGAAAATTCCATTTACAATTTGCATTTAGGATTGATTTGTTTCTATGTAGGGAAGTGTTCAATTAATATATTTCCTTCCTTTAGAGTTTATAGTTTTTTAATAAAAAGAGCATCAGAGAGAATTTACAGTAAATAACATAACTTACTGCTGTGAATGTGTGATGGCTGGTGCGTAGAAAAATTACCATATAGTCATTCGATTCATATTACTGCGTGAGAAAAGTAAAAACTGAAACATTCCAACTATTAACCGAAAATATATCTCAATTCTGTATAATCCTATTTGTTTGCCTATTTTTGTCGTTTATAAATAAATGTTTGTTGTATATTTACTTGCATGCATCTTTATCAGACATCATTTAATACTGACGATCTGCAAAGTGAAGGTAAGTATAAAAAAAATCCGTTTTATTTAAGTGCAAATAAAAACAACTAACAAGTTTAACACTTCTTCAACCATTTTGAAAAATATTTTTAAATCATAGTTATGCAGTTATCTAATTTTAACATACAATTATTTTATTAAAAAAAATGTTGCACATACTTGTATTCACCGATATTTTCCGTAGTCATTGACTTTAACTCAGAGACTCTAGTTAGAATTTCGGCCAAAGCACACGTGCTGTATGTTGGTTGTTCACCATTATCAAGATTTTGAAACATGGGCATCAAACTCGAAAGTAAATTAGTTTGAGATCAACGATCACGAAATGCAATATTATTTGTCGATAGTTGATGATAAGTTATAAGTGTGTGATAAATATTAGAAACATACAAAGAGGACTTACTTAAATATATATAAAAATAAGAATACTAGTATACGACTAAAATTTCAGGAAACTCGTTTTATATGACTTGTAGTAGTATATATAAAGGCAACAGTAGTATACCGCTGTTCGAAATTCATAAATTGATAGGGTAAAAACAAATCCGGGTCACAAACTAAAACTGAGGGAAACGCATCAAATATAAGAGAACCACGACACAGCAGAAACACAACACCAAAAAACGCAACACACACAAAAACGAACTTTAATATAACAATGGCCATTTCCCTGACTTGGTACATCTACTTCTTGGAAATATTAGATTCCTTGTCCCTCTCTAGCTATTCGTTTATCAATTTTTGTTTGCCAAATCTTCATGCATTATTTTTTTTAATTTTCAAATATATGAAATTCATGAAGTGCATCTTGTTGAATGAAATATAAGTACTGTTTGTGTTAGGGAACCGTTTATGTTATGTTTGAATTAGATTTGTTTCTTCAAGTCTCGTGCTTTTTATTTTTGATTTTACTAACACGCCTATAATAGACCAGTTTAAGATAATTATTATATTGATTAGAATTTAATGCATGAATAACAACTGCATCATCGTCATGAATCGCATAAGTATATTAAAGCTAAATAAGAGTAAACACAGGATGATAAAAGGTTAGAATAAATCCAATCATTTGATTAAAGATTTCAGTTGAATCAACTATTTAAATGTTCCAAAATATCATCAATGATTAACAAAAGGACCACATGCAGATCAGTGTATGTCATGTTTTCTTTTGTATACAAATATAAAAAAAACTCAGAAAAGTACACATGGCAATGTCCACAACATCTAATGATAGTTATTATTTTTGTTGTGACGAATCATAAATGTGTCTTTTAACTTGCGTAAAACGATAAATAATTCGGTGTCTTCTTAATTGCTGATTGAACTTATGTTTTTAGCCCTCGAACAGGAGTTTCGAAGAAAAATGAATCATTTCCATACTAATATTACCAGAAAAGAAGTGCGGCAGTTATCGCCGAGTTTTAAAGAATTCGTTCTAAGTTGTAAATATGATGGTGATACATGCAATGAAAGGTAAATAATATGATCTTTTTACGTACATTTTCATTAATCTATGCTCGAATTGTTACTCCTTTGACACGTTCGTTATGTCAGTTCTCAATTGTAGATTACCAATGTTCAAATTTCTTAGCTATGAAATACTAAGGCTTTTCTACCTCAGGAATAGATTACATTAGCAAGCGTCACTGATGAGTCTTTTGTAGACGAAACGCGCGTCTGGCGTTAAAACAAAATTCAATCCTGGTATATATGAGTTAATTCTACATACTTGATATACGTGTATATCATGATGACAACAACTTATTGTTTGATGACCTTTCGCATAATAGATGAATTATTCATTTGATATGGTAACTGCTTCTCACATTTTATTGTAAAGGGGAAAAAACGAAATGTCAGGTACAGCATTGACAAGGTCGTTTTAATATGCTCTAAAATACTCAAATTATGCCTCGAAGATTTTAAGCTTTGATTTTGTTGAATTTGATCATGAAGAAATGCGTCATTATATATCAATAGAGACCAATGCTGTGAATTAAAATTAAGGAATAAATGGTTACAAAATTCTGAATAAAGACCCATATCCTTACATTCATAATATATTTACCGACATAAAACTATATATAGATTTTTATTCTGTTGAAGCTCCTTCGTGCCATTCTATGATCCATATTATGGGCAATGCTATAGGTTTTCGAAAAGACCGTTAGTCGCTAAGCATGTTGGACACTTATTTGGTAGGTATTGAAATCATATTAAAATAGATGAATTATCATAAAACTAGTTAAACAAATTGAATAAAAACGGAAATGACAGGGGTTTAGTTGTAATGTTTGTTACGTAACAAAGCACTACACAATACTGTTTCTTTGAAAACATATTTGAAAGAAAATAAATCAAGAACATGGGGAAAAAAGACAAAATCAAGACAAAGTAAATGAAAAATAGGCAACTGTGTTGAAGGCCCATTGGTGACCTTTGGCTGTAATTTTCTCTATGGTCGGGTTGTTTACTCTTTGACACGTTCCTCATTTCTATCCTCAATTTTAACTGTAGATTACCAATGTTCAAATTTCATTGAAGAGAAATCAAGGTAACAGATAAAGACAGAGGTAAATTAGTGAGCACGGATCCGTTGACAGACGATACATACGTTCCCGTAGTAGAAACATTAAAGTTATATGCATACTGTTGTTAACTGTTGTTTATGTAAATTATACGCACACAGCTAATTCCATCTTTATAGATAGTACTCAAACATTTATTAAACTATAGAATAGGACGTAGTAGTATTTTCGCTTACTAAATATTGTGTTTGACCCTTTAAACTCACATATGATAAACCATCAAAATTTAACAATCAACTCATAAATTATTTAATATAGATTAATATAGAATAAAACATAAATTACCAAAAAAATAAATAGATTACCCTATTCGGGTTAAAAAAGAAGACATGATACTACATAGCTTGAAACAAGTTAAAAAAAAACAATACCAAAAAGAACATTCACACTAATAGATTAATAACGTCATTAAAAAATACACAAACAAGTCCAAAAGACTTACAAAAGAATACAAAACACAGCTTAAACTAGTAATACTAGTATTATTACTGTTTTTGTTTTTTAAATTTAAATTAAATAAAATAACTTTTAATTGATTTACCATATGTTTAATAAATACTTTCTCAATAAGCATTTCAGCTATTTCTGAATGTGAATCAGAGTGATTACATACCATACGTTTCTGATGATCCAGGTGTAGTTCTTTCGATACATGAAAATGGATACAGACCATTCTTACAAAGCAATGGATTCTCAGTATCACCTGGCTTTAAAACAGATATATCATTAGTACAGGTATAATAAATTATTTATTTTTAGCAAAAAGCATTACAAGAATAGCTTAAAATGCAATATATAACTATATGTTTGAGCGATAAAGTGGGCTAAACTAAATCTCTAAACGAATTGTAAATAAATTCAAATGAAAACCGTGTTTTAAAAAATGGGTCTTGTAAAATGTTTTCATTGATATTTGAATAACGTAATTTATTAACATTTTCAAAACTGAAGGTTATGTATGGCCGAATTTGAACATAAAAACAAAATACTAAAAATCACCAAAAGAACAAAAGAGGCAACCACTAACGGACGACATATGACTTTGAACCAACAAATTAAAAAATTAGTGATTTATATAATGTACTGAGATACAGATATATGAACCACCTACTCTCAAATAAAGCATAATTACGTACCAAATAAATGAAAGCATGCTCGAAGTCCTTATTTTTTAAAGTTATATAATGATAGCCTACCTATATTCAAATAACATATTTGTTCTAATAAAATCCCTCAGTAGCCACCAATTATTTCTCATTTATTTCATTGAATAATAGAGAAGAAAAGAGAGGAACAGGGCTGTGTTTGGCAGTAACGATTTATGTGATGACAGTGGAAAATTTAGAAACCTCCAGGTATGAAACATTTATCAGCTTTATGTGCAATATTATGATTTATCATATACTTATAGTATATAACTTATACTTTTTATAATATAATCATAGCATTACATTTACGTGAATTCATTTTTTTTTCGAAAAAGAGTTTTGGGGCTGATTTGAAACACTTTTCACATGTTTCTGACTATTATCAAATGTCTTTCCGTGTTGATATCGCATGGTATTCGTTATTCGGCAATTTCTGGAATAGATCACTCAATGGTCATGGTGGTATGTCTTTAGTAAAAAACATAGCAAAGTAGGGTACACAACTATTACTAGGAAACGGGAAAATATGTTATGTCAAACGCACAAACGCACAAACAAAGACATAATATGATAAATGAATTGCAAGTTTTCATGATTATTTAGAAATAAACTCATCATAGATACCAGGATTGGCATTTTGCATTTGCACCAGACCCGCGTTTCGTCTTCAAAAGACTCATCAGTGACGCTTGAATAAAAAAAATATAAGGCCTGACAAATTTCAAAGTTGAAGAGCATTGAAAACCAATAATTCCTAACAGTTTTGCCAAATACAACAATTGTAATTCATTACGGATGATGAAAAGCCTTAGTATTTCTAAAAATATTTAGTTTTGTAAACTGCTTATTTTAATAAGTAACTGTACAAATGTTGACCTTTCAAATCAGTGTTTATTACGTGTTGATGAGTTTTTGTTTATCTTCAATATAAGAATGTATTATACATATGTTTAAAATATTTCATATGGGATGTATTACATTTGGTGTCCAACGTTCGTAGATTTTTCATTTTTTGAACTTCTACTTGAGAACCACTTAATAGGATCGATACATTAAATTATTCTCCATTGTTGAATCAGATGATAAAAAGATCATAAAATATCAGATGTAAATCAGGCATCGGTCAATATCAGCATTCGAGTCCGTCATTGGCTCTTGGACGGATATTGAACCTCGAGCTGATAATACATCTGATGTGATAAATGCCATGTAATAATCTGATAATATGTATTCATGTATAACTACTATAAGTGAAATCTTGTTTATGAATGAGGTATGTTAAACAATTATCGGTAGGTATAGGCCATACTTTTGAAAAATATAGTGCAGTGATTATATAGATATAGCAATCAGATACTGTATTGATAGCAGTAAGACAAAACGATAAATAATTCTAGAACTTACTAAAAGAAGAATTATGTGGTCCACAAAATGTATAAATTGTATAGAGAATGAGTCGAGTAACGCTTATATCGGTTTGGAATAATAAGAACTCAAGAGAAAATATAATTAAAGTAAAGAAAACAATAATATTTCTAACATAACAAAATTAATCAAAAATTTCAGAAAAAGAATGTTCAGATATCGCATTTCCCAAACTTTATCCTACTTGTAATGGTGCCCATGCGACGTATCCCATTTAAATTTTGACAGAAAAATTATTGTCTGTACATTTTTATTTTCATTTATCGTTGGCAGACTTTATTTTTATTTTGTGCTATTGTTCTGTTGTCTGTCTTGTGTTTTTTTTAAGTTTCGAAGTCCTCAGTGCTCTTCAAATTCTTACTTTATATGGCTTTTCATTTTTTTTAATTCAAGATCAATGAAGGGTCTTTCGTAGACGAAACATGCGTCTGTCGTACACACTTTTTATCTTGATATCTATATTGAGTTTGTTTATACATGTTTATGGTTCCCATGGAGAGAATATATTTGTCATAAACACATGACCCTCTATTTTCCAACGTTATTAATTTCACCTCATGTATGAAATTTGTTATTATCAATTTAAAAAAATTTTAATCCCTAAGTGAAGCACGCAATTATATTTCATAATAACCTCTGGTGATTTTTATTGATTGATTTACAAACAGCCAGTTATCTCCACTTTGCATCTGTAAATATCTCCTTTTTGTCACTCACATCTATATTTCCTTTGTCATATTTAATTGCAGTCAATACTATTTATTTTCTTAGATTTCAATTTGATAAATTAATATTTGATTACAATTGTATTATAGGCATGTTTTGAAGTATGCAAGGAAACGGTTGTTGAAAAGAATTGTAATTGTTCGCCTACTTTGTCAGATATTCATCTAGGACTCGGGCTTTGTGAGAACATCACAGGTATATTTCTTTTAAGTGTTTGATATGCTTAATGTTATGATAATTTTGTTTTACGCAATTTGAATAAAGACCAGAATTACTTTTGATCACATTTGCATCAGTCGTCCTTGAAGATGTCAAAGGTTTTCCCCAAAATAACTCAACCAATATAAATAAACCTTCATATGATAATGATATTTGCTACTCCTTATGAATTTAGCTTTGTTACTATTTCTTTTTAACAATCAACATTTATTCTGTAATCGACCTTTCTACTATACAACCACATGTGTTTAGATAACACGAAGCGATAAATTCATCAAATACATTTAAAGTCTCCTGTCATCCTGCTTCTGTTGCGAGCATACAGTAATTTTGAAAATGTCGTTAAGATCAATTGAATGTTAGGTCCTCATATTGATCCGCGTTTTAAGTCATATCGATTTCATTCAAAACAAATTCACCGTAAGGCATTACGAATATTTGAACTCTGTGTTAAATTGAAGGATAAAGACAGTATTTGCACAGTAAAGAAATCTCAAATGTGTACTTTCTACGAAATAAGGCAAAAAACTCAACGAATCTTGCTTTTCTCTTTTTTTCTAAAACTTTTTTTAGTGTATTTTCCCACATTGTACGGATATGGTATATTTACACCGTGGCTAAAGATAAAACCTATGAGTACCATACAGTAAACGTCTAACATACTGAAATTCCTTATAAGGCAGTAAAACGTTTCTTTCTATTGGTGCAAAACTGATAAGTCGAAACTTTATACCAAAAAGGAAGTACCTTTCTAAAATTCATTGTTTTGACCAATTTAGGCTTATTTGCTACATAAAAAATCAAAAAACATTCTTTTGCAATATGATTTTTATGAGTTTGCTATATTTTGTGTTAAGTGTCTATTTGGTCAAATACCTCCATCCATGGCTTCTTATATCAACACTATTGCTTTCAAATATCAAATTTTGAGCATACCAAAGCGCTTTGGACATGTTGAATGCACGAAATGTTTAAATGGTTATTTTTATTAACTAGCTTTTGGTCTTGAACTGTTATTTCCAGATAATGTTATTGCTTTTGTAGTGCGGTAATTTATATCCTACTTTGAAAAACAAATCTCCCCTGATAAGTTATTATAAGAAATTGATTAAAGACAAAATACCTCATTCAATATTGAACAGCTATTAATTTGGATATACAATAGAGAGTAAAACATGATTTTTTTTTATTATATTCTTAGAACTACAGTGTATGACAGAAGCTGTAAAAAGAATCGACAGCTGTGGTTGCAAAGAACCTTGCAGGTATGATACTTATTTCTAAGTAGATTTCATTGGACTATTGTTCTAGCTGCTGAGTATATGCCATTTTTATTTTTCTGTTCTATTTTTTAATTGATGGCTCTCAAATTCTTTTAAAAAAAACAAGAGACGAAAGCAACTTTATTAGTTGAAATAAACTGACAACGCCAATTCAAAAACAGAAAATTACAAATAAATAACAATCACAAACCACAACATGAAAAATTTAAACTAAGAAATGCGAACCCAACAAAAAAAAAAACGGAGTAATCTTAAGTGTAGCAAAGACTGCTCCTCGTGTGGCTACCCTCGTGAATCGCAATTTCTTTAAAAGTTTAATAGTCCCTATATTGAATGTCATATGTTCACTTGCATACGTAACACATATTAAAGACATTAATACGCACCAAATAAACTGGTGTTACTGCTTAAAAGATAATTGTTGTTTCCAATATGGGTATTCTTGCAGTAAAATTGTAGGCTACTATTTTATGACGTTTCTCATCAGTATTGTAGGAAAATGAAGGGACCGTCTGATACTTTTTTCAATATTTGGGATGCGCATAAAGCATTAACATTCAATTATCTTTCTTTTCTTACAGTTAAACACTTTATTCTTAAGCGTTATTTTTTAGGGTAAGCATATTTGTTCCATGCGTAAATTAATTTGATTTTTGATGATACTGAAACGGTCGGAGATATTTCAATAGGATAACTATAATGTTTCGCATATATTTCGAATGGATGTCATTGATCCAATAATTGTCGATACTTTAGTTAGTGCTTTCACGTTTCGGAATATTTAATTATTTTTACACAATGAATATGCTATTCAAACAGAGATAAACACATTCATTTCTTTAACACCATTGTTCTTTTTCTAAAAGCGAAATACAATATAAGACGTTCCGTTCATTCACAAAATGGCCAGGAAAAAGTTATGTGGGAGTACTAGAGGCCCTCCTTAAAGAGAGAGGTATTGCATATCAAGATCTAAGGTAATCTTTATTTACTAAAGATTTTAGGAAAACAAATAGGATGAAAATAAATACTATCAACAGTGTGTTTTTTCTTTTTGGTTTATAAGCTTTGAATATTTTAATAAGTTTTGGATTACAAATATTGTGGCATCGCACATCAATGAAAAAATATAAAATTGTGTTGCAATACGTATCTTATGTATCTGGTTCAGTGGAACTGGTATTGTTTATATTAAGATAAGTTGTGAAAATATTGAGAACATGATTCTTTGATGTAAAGACCTACAGTTAAGGGAATGATATGATGTTTAGCCTAGATTACACATGCTTTATATTTTCGTGATGATATAGGGTTCGAAATATAAACACATTGTTAAACACCGTTTTCTGCAAACTATTACTTACACATATGTATAATTGTGGCAAAAGGGCGAAAGTATTTTTTACAACGATGAAAATTACCAGCCGGTACTGACACATGTGTCATTAAACTGTAATAAATACAAACAACGTGGTATAATTGAAGCAAATCATGTAACGAAATAAGTGCTAATAGTTTAATGTCTTATTATTACAACAAAGATAAAATTACATATATTTATTGGTTTTATCGTCCATTTGCACTACCAAGACATTACATGATATCTGTCTATGAAACAAGAGCTAAAAATTATTAGATAGTTGAAAATTATTTTGAAAAATGAAAGGTCAGATATGATATGTAAGAGGTAACTTTTCGATTTTAGTTATACTATTACCCAGCTTATAACACCAAAGGTGAAACATACCAATAGGATATACAAAGTCATAGATCGACAATCATCTGACAACGCCATGGCAAAAACAAAAGGGATATACAAAGTCATAGATCGACAATCATCTGACAACGCCATGGCAAAAACAAAAAGATTTTTTTTTGTCATAGACTGAACAACAGATAACCTAAATCATCTTATATGAAATGGATTTGAATTAAGGGAGACAACTTTGAAAAGTAGATATCAATTTCTTAGCTATCGAAACCTTGGTCGAATAATGGAAATAGTTACGAAACCGACAAAAATGCAAGAGAATCTAACATTAAGTAAAACACACATCTTCAGGTGTACTTTGGGAACATAACGGAATAGTTTGAATGTTCTCCTATTTATTCATTATAACATTACATTTATTGACAACTTATTCTGGAAAAAAGCAAGTCTTTCTGAACTAAAGTTATCAATAGTTCATGCATAGCATTACTTACGTTAAATACCAATCAATGCTGGTACAAGTTTAAATAACCCTCTATATGAAATACAGAACTATATTTCTTTTATACAGGGAAAGCTTATTATTCATCAACATATACTTTACCTCCCTGCAAGAAGAGATAACAGAAGAGGAACTTGCTTACACGGTATAACTTATTTGATTAATAAGAAACAAGCTTCTGTAGTAAGTTATAAAACAAATGATATAACGGAAACTTAAATACCAAATGAATGTAAACGAATATAGATATGTTGATGATTCAATTGTAGACGAAACTGGCGTCTGGTATATCAAATCTTATATGAGGAGTTCATTTCCAACATTCACATTATGTAGAGTTTTTTTTTTATTGATGACTGACATATAGTTTGAAAGCAATGTTTACTGTACTTTCATAGATGTCAGCCAAGACATGAAGGATATCCACACGAGTTAATTGTATTTACACGTTTGGTTGCCGTTAATATTTATATGTAACATATACAAGATTTATACGTAGACATGTCATAGTAACTCATTTATTCATTGTAATGTTGGTTTGCAGGTTGAGAACTTTTGGTCAGATATTGGAGGATCACTTGGACTATGGGTTGGCATGTCAGTAATAAGCCTTGCAGAAATTCTCGAGCTTGGAATTCTGATTTTACGATTATTCAGAAAGCGAACGTTTCGATTGCATACAAAAGAACAAAAACGAGCAAACGCTGAAGCAAAACTAAATGACGGTTTGAATCAGATCATCAAAGGCTTTAATGACATAAATGAAGATGAGCAAGGAGGAAGAATTGAAGTCCATGATGGTTTGACTAAAATTATTAACAGTATAAATATTCTTGCTGCAGAGAAACAAAAGAGCGAAAATGATCAAAATGCTATTGAAATCTCGATCATTGAAAATGACAGAATGCAAATAGAACAGAACAATGTATATGCACGTCAAGAATTTATAGTGGAATAATGAAAGTATATCAATAGCAGAAACCAATATGTTTTTAATGTTAAGAAAAAGAAATGTTTAAATAAAGATATCAAAACTGTATAACTGTTTTATAAAGTAGTATATGCTTAAACGTTATTTGAATTTGTTTTAACTTTTTGGGAGATAGTTTTAACTACAACTATGAAGAAGAAACTAATAATTTTCAATTTATTAAAAACTATGTGCGGTGTCGGATTATTAAGACCATTTTTAGCTGGGTGTTATTTGTGGAGATTTAACACAAAATCAAAACGACTTTTTAAACTTTATACACTGCACTTATAACTTCATAACTCTGTTCAATTTATGTTTGGAATCCACTGTTACAAACCCTCATTCAAACCAATACAAACTTCAAGCTATAATTTCGGATATTGCAAGTCACAGACTTTTCAAGCCAGTTCGCATTGGAAAAGATGAAAAACAGAAAAGATCTTTTCTAAATCTTTCCTTTGACAACAAAGGTCTCGATGGCATCAATCTAGGCAATATCATTCATCATAAATTAGTTCAATCGAAAATACCTCCTTATTTCAAAGACCAGTCTGTACCAATTATTTCTTATACCTATACCAAACCTATTGCAACTAAAATTTTCAATTACTAACGCGTTTTGCAGAATCTCGATATTGACGACTTCAAGTCTAAACCTCCTGATTGCACTTGTGCTAGTTCCCAATTCACATATAATCCTGCTGGCCACGTTATTACCGGGGACCTTAACATTGTTAATAACACTTCTCTACGAAATGTGTTATCGAAAGGTCCGAAATATCGTGAGCATAAATCCATCAATTGAAAATACAACTTTAAAATTTTGATGGACTCAGTCGAGGATTATGCCAGGCAATGTGCTAAACGTGAAAAGGAAGACGTAGACACTCTATCCGAATGGATTAAGGCAGTGAGGTCGTTAAAACAAATCAGAATGAAGAAACTGAATGGGTCCATCAATGCCCATGCTACGTCAATCTTTAAAGACCCAAATGTTGCTAAACACTTATCCGACCTCCATGATAAATATGTTGTTGTCCCCGCAGACAAAGCCCCAAATAACATCGTGTTTGTCTGTAAAAGTCCCTACATTAATTGCTTGATAAACGAATTAGGTATAGATAATTCACTTGGAAACTCAACATATACCCTCACGACACTTACCAAAGAGGAAATCCTGGATAATCATAGGTCTGTTCTTTGTTCCTTTGGTATTTCAACCAAAGATGAAGAACTGGATCTTCCATCACTGTATTGGATACCTAAACTACATTAGTGTCCTTATAAACAACGATATATTGCTGGGTCTTCCAAGTGCTCCACGAACCCTCTTGCTAAATTATTAACATCTATTTTATCAGCAATCAAAGACGGGCTTCAAAGTTATTGTGAAACTGCCTATTCTAGAGGTGGCGTGAATCAGATGTGGATACTTAAAAATTCCAAAGATCTTTTAGAGTACATACAATCTAACCCTCTTTCATCTTGTAACAGTATTAAAACATTTAACTTTTCTACTCTTTACACAAGTATCCCACATTCCAAACTAAAAGACAAATTGAAAGAGTTGGTATTACTTTGCTTCATAAAAAAGAATGGCCAACATGGATACAAGTATCTTGTCTTAGGGAGGGATAAATCATACTTTGTAAAGAATCACTCTGATTCAAACAAAAAATTCTCTGAAACCGATATTATCAAGATGCTTGATTTCTTGATTGACAACATATTTGTAACGTTCGGAGGACGTGTTTTTCAACAGACTGTCGGCATCCAAATGGGAACAAAACGTGCCCCTCTATTTGCCGACTTGTTTCTTTATTATTATGAGGCTGACTTCATGCAGGAACTTCTTAGGAAGAAAGATAAGAAGTTAGCAATATCCTTTAACTCTACTTTCCACTATATAGATGACGTTCTTTCACTAAACAATTCAAAATTTGGTGACTATGTGGAACGCAACTATCCCATCGAATTGGAGATAAAGGATACTACAGATACAGTTAAGTCGGCTTCATATCTTGACTTACATCTAGAAATTGACAATGAGGATCGGTTGAAAACAAAACTTTACGAAAAAAGAGATGATTTCAGCTTTCCAATTGTGAACTTTCCATTTCTAAGTAGCAACATTTCAGCAGCACCTGCATACGGGGTATATATCTCCCAATTGATACGATATTCCCGTGCTTGCATTTCCTATCATGATTTTTTTGATAGAGGGTTACTGCTCACAAGGAAGCTATTAAACCAAGAGTTCCAAATGGTGAAGTTGAAATCATCCCTTCGTAAATTTTACGGACGCCATCACGAGTTGGTTGACCGTTATGGACAAACTCCGTACAGTGATCGTTTCCGTTCCGGAACCTTTTTCCTTTACTCCATCAATCACTGCCACCGGCTTTCTAAATTCGTTCCAAAAAAAACGAAAAAAGCCGAAGGCAGTGATTAGTGTAGAGTAGTATTCCGGCCCGTATGCGGATCGGAACTGGAACTGCCGGGGAGTTTGCGTTATGGAATAACCGTTTCACAAATGATATCGGATATGTTCCTTACGTCGTAACTACAATCCCCTTCCCTTCCATGAATGTGACCTACCGAATTAGACTATTTACCGGATTTGTAATCACATAAGCAACACGACGGGTGCCACATGTGGAGCAGGATCTGCTTACCCTTCCGGAGCACCTGAGATCACCCCTAGTTTTTGGTGGGGTTCGTGTTGTTTATTCTTTATTTTTCTATGTTGTGTCATGTGTACTATTGTTTTTCTGTTTGTCTTTTTCATTTTTAGCCATGGCGTTGTCAGTTTGTTTTAGATTTATGAGTTTGACTGTCCTTTTGGTATCTTTCGTCCCTCTTTTATAGTTTTTAGTGAATGGAAATTTTAATAAGAAAGATAAAACATGCAGGACTGCATTTTGTGATAATACACAACTGAAACAACAGTTATATAAAAAGAAAAATATCAAATGATTCAAATAAATAAGAATATACAATTGATAATCGATAATAGCGCATACCATTGCATTATTTCCAAAAAGGAATGTACCCAGATGATTCGTCAATTATGATGTCTTTGTGTGCAATACCTTAATACATTTAAGACAGGAAACAAAATAAAAAATGGAAAACATATAGCATCAAAGTTCATACAAAGTTGAATGTTCAATATCTATTTTGAGGAAAAAGCATAAAATATATCATAAACGGTTGAATTGATGGAAATTGATTCCATTTATAGCGGAGTACATGTTGTCATTAACAGTTGACCTAAACAATGAGACTTTGTCATTAGCATTCACAGTCGTCGTTAATTAGAATTATATTAAATGTCTTGACAATCTACGAGTTGTCATGAGTATTTGAAGTCATTGATTAGCAAATAACAGAATGTCTGGTAATACACATGCACTTTTTCTAGTGCAAAGCATAGTGAAAAACTCTGTTAAGCATGTAAGAGGAGACATATTCGTAAGGTATGTACATACATATTCAAAATTTGCAGCTTAAATTCAAACTTATGTATTTTAAGTACTAATTCTATTGTAAATCCTATTTATGTACCTTTATTTAGTCGAATTATATATTGGAACTATCTATACCATATGTTTCTCACAGATTAAAGAAAAACCCTGATGCCTGCTAGCACAGTACATTCACATTGAAAAGAATGTATAAGCGTCTTTGAAATCTGAACCAAGACCCTAAAAAGTTCAAAAAAGCTCATTTAACCAGCTGTACACAGTCAGGAAAATGACAGTTGTTTGGTGTTTTTGAGTTTCTGATTTTCATATTTGACAAGGGACCATCCTTTTTTTGTTTGGTAAATTTATTGTTTCACTTTTTTCATTTTCACACCATTTTAAACCTGTCATTAAATTTTAAGATCAGGAGATTTCTCAGTTATGTTTAAGGTATAAAACCACTCATTCATACCCCATTGTTTTCTATGTTTAATTCTGCAATTTCAAGCATTTATGGTTTAAGTTCAAATAAAGTGCCAGTTATTTCGTGTCAAAACTGTACCTTATCCTGACTTGTGCTGAAAGAATCAACATACCTTTAGTTGCATTTTAGAGCGTACTGGTTCCCGGAGTTTCAAGTAAAACTTTCAACAAGGATTCAACAGTGATACCAAGTCCCCAAGCTTTCATTTGATACAAAAACTACCAAAATATTCCCGCTATTGACAAAGATATAGCTATGCGCAGGAACTCTTTTGTTTCAAATATTTACTACTTTCTTGTATGTTCTTTCCGACCGGGCTTGAATTAGTGGTTCTATACCTAAGGTACTCTACGCAAACATGTATGTCTATTAATTATACAAATACAAACTCAACCATAGTTTCGCATGTATTCTTAGAAGTTCGCACTAATATAAAAAATTGTGCTACGTTTTTAGTTTATTGACCACAACCTGAATTATGATAAATCAAATATGTAGCTGGGGAAGCCATGCACAGGTAGACGGACAATTGGACACAAATGCACAGCCTCGAAAGCTCAATGCAACTACTATGGTGTCTTGGTATGAAAAGTCAGATGGTTAGGTCACAAAAAATCCGATTGGAGAAAGATTTTGTCTTGATACAGCAACTCACAATTTTTACAGAAATAAAAACAATGGCAAGATTGACGAAATCACACTATCAATGATATAAATTATTTTATAATGTTTTTCAAAAATAGGCTTCAACAAGTTTTAACTTAGAAATATTTTTTGTTAAACTAAACGTCATCATCTGAAACTTATTCTGAAGTTAATTTTATTTGAAATAAATTTCATCTTTATTGATTTCATTCAAAACGATCATTGGTTATAAAAGGTTATATTTAGTGTTTCAGAATGGAATACTAGCCAACACAGTACAACAGATCATTTGACTAGTATATATTTATATATTTATCATAATTAAGTGTAATATTTAACATTCCGATGCAATAAAAACTGCAACTGTTTTAATGTAAGCAGTTGTAATGAATAAAATTATCTCTTTTCAAATGTCATTACAAACTTCGACCGTTTCAATTTTGAAAGCTTCGTTTTTGTTGATCCTACTTATATAGAAAAATTCCAAACTTTTTGTGTAAATTCAACACGTCGTTAACTGATTTGCATTATGACATCCCCAATTTAGGCAAGTATACTTTTTTAAAGACAACCCGATACGTAACAATACAAACATTACTTCGGAATATACAATTTCTTACAAAAGAATATTGAACGATTGGTAGATTTCAAAACCGAAGTCTATTAACTCTTCAATACATTGTAAGTAACTCATCAGAAATACCAGGATTGAAATTTCATATTTGCGCCAGATGCGCGTTTCGTCTACAAAAGACTCATCAGGCGCGCTCAAATAAATAATGTCGAAAAGGCCAAATAAAGTACGTAGTTGAAGAGCATTGAGGACCAAATGTTCCAAACAGTTTTGCCAAATACAGCTAAGGTAATCCATTCTTAAGTAATACAAAAGCCTTAGTATTGGAAATACGCGAAGTTTGTACACGACGGGTGCCAAATGTGGAGCATGATCTGTTTACCCTTCCGGAACAGCTGAGATCACCCATAGTTTTGGGTGGGGTTTTTGTTTTTTATTCTTTAGTTTTCTATGTTGTGTCTTGTGTACTTTTGTTTGTCTCTTTGTCTTTTTCATTCTTAGCCATGGCGTTGTCAGTTAATTTTCGATTTATGAGTTTGGTATCTTTTTAGTCCCTCTTTTGTAAACAGTTGATTTATAATTCTGGCCGTATTAATAATAATTCATGTCAACACAGAAGTGGTGACTGGTGTGCTTGTGATACCTTCGGAGAATTAAAACTCCACCAGCAGTGGTATCAACCCAGTGGTTGTTAATAAACTCGTCATAAACACAAGATTTTTATTTTTTATTTTTGCCAGACGCACGACTCATCAGTGACGCTCGAATAAAAAATGTTGAAAAGGCCAAAATGAAGAGACATACAGTTCACATTATGAACAAAAAAGCGACTGTTTACGTTTGCCAAATCAATGGCCTGACAGATGAAATGTTGAGTTCAATTTGCTTACTGGTACCTTTCTATTTTCTTGCAACCCTACAACAGAGTACACCATCAATGTCCTGATTAAATGCAAGTTATCGTTAGATAAAGCAACTCATAAATGACTATATTTGGTAATCGTACCTCTGAAATAATCCCCTAAAAAATGGGATATTAGTTATATAATTTTTCATCCGAGAATTAAAGTTTAAGACTGCAAGGAGTTCCTTCTGAAAATAATTCAAGGAACAAATGAAAATATCTGACGTTAACTGGTACTTGGTTTATTTTGACAAAAATAAATTCACAACAGGAAAATATCTAAAAAAAAATAATCTAAACTTTAACAAGATTTTTGGTTGCAATTTTTCAGAATATATTAAACATCACCATTAATATTTTTTTATCATGGTTTGGTATTTCTTGCTTCGATGTATAAATTTGTTGATTGAAGGCTATTTAGCACAGAGTAGCAAGTAATATAAAACGAACATATTTTAGACAATGCAATTTTCTTGAGTCGTTTCCTCAAAAAACTTACGACTATGACTGATCGGTAGTCATGAACAATTCAGTATACTTACCACCAAGGTTAGCTTTATATATAGTCGTAATTTGTATGTGCATCAAACCATGTGTTATCAAATTAATCGAAAATTATTAGTTTTTTCATGACATTATATAATATATATACATGTACCAAGACACTGTGAATTTTTATATTCTTTTGGAATAGGCACTGTTTTGATCTTGGATGAATGCTAATATGATAGACATACGAAAAAGTGTACTGAATCTTCTTGACTTAGGTACATAAAATGCAATTGTTATGTTTTCTATCTGAGTCATTTGTTAAAATATCTTAGATTTCTAAAGGTAAAGGGAAGATAATCTATTCCTAACGATAAAATGTAATCCATTTAATACAATAAACAGTACAAATTTTACAGCAGTACATGCGCATTCCGCATTTCGACAATTACAATCTCAATAAAGTGACCTATACTTTACGCCAAACTATTTGAAAATCCAATAGACAAAACAAACATTAAAGGACCAGGAAAAGGTTGAATGTGACATACAACTGAAAATAGAGGCGAACGATACATAAGGGACACTCAACTTTTTAGAGGAAAAAACCCCACTGACAACGACTTGAAAGAACACTATTACAAGGGGAACACTAAATAAAAGAAACTGTAAAATGATCGTGTTATGCCAACATAGATAAACATACAAACTTGAAATCATGGAATTACAATTACGATCCTGACTTCAGTTTTCTCAAATTTATTAAGGACGTTTAAAATTTTAGCCATGATTTTATCTAATCACGAAGTAAGCAACCATTCAATTCTAATAATGCGATATTTCCTAAGGTGGGTTGTGAATCGAAGGTATTTGATAGTATACATTGTGTTATAAGTGCCGTAACCCATAATTCTTAATGAATGATTGAAAGATCAATTATTCATTAGTCATCTTTCTAATAGAAGATCACTTGGGTTTAAGCCTTTATATGCTTTGTTTACTTAGTCAGGTTCATTTTAAACATCAAATTCAATGGTTACGATTATTTCTATACTCATTTACAAGACTGAATTAATAGTTTTGATTTCAATTAAGGAAAGCAACATGTAGTTCGTTTACCTGAGGTCTCGTTAAAGACCATACGCAATATCTGGTTGAAATACCCATTAGTCCTGAACAATTAATAACTGTATTTGCTCCAATATTTCAAATTAAAAATTGGAAATATTTAGAAACATCACTTATATGCATTTCAAGTGAATGAGACATAACCCAGTAACCAACCAGACTCACAAAAAACATAATAACAAATACTTGAATGTTGGATGTAAAAATAACGAGATTCGTCTAGTAGCAATGCGACATAACACTATACAAAACATACAAAACAGTCATGTTCGGGAATATGTCAATATCGGTACTTAGTACCCCAGATAGCGTAGAAAAAAGCCACAATCAAAGACATAGTAAAAATGTCGTTACCTATTTCAGACACAGACACATCGAACAGATCAACCAACTCGTGGTGGTGTAAATATAATTTACGTAGTATCTTTTTTTTATCTTTGCTCTTCATAACTCTAATGGAGCAGTTTCTGCGTAAGGTGCACACTCCTGTTTATGAAGTTTGTATGTGAATTTCAATTATTTACGACTTGTCTCGGTATTTTGTACGTTCACAATTTAAAATTGAGAATGGAAATGGGGAATGTGCCAAAGAGACAACAACCCGACCATAGACAAAAACAACAGCAGAAGGTCACCAACAGGTCTTCAATGTAGCGAAAAATTCGATAATGAACGCCATACTAATTTCCAAATTGTACACAAGAAACTAAAATTAAAATAATACAAGACTAACAAAGGCCAGAGGCTCCTGACTTGGGACAGGCGCAAAAATACGGCGAGGTTAAACATGTTTGTGAGATCTCAACCCTCCCCCTATACCTCTAGCCAATGTAGAAAAGTAAACGCATAACAATACGCACATTAAAATTCAGTTCAAGAGAAGTCCGAGTCTGATGTCAGAAGATGTAACCAAAGAAAATAAACAAAATGACAATAATACATAAATAACAAAACACTACTAGCAGTTAACTGACATGCCAGCTCCAGACTTCAATTAAACTGACTGAAAGATTATGATTTTATCATATGAACATCAGGCACAATCCTTCCCGTTAGGGGTTTAGTATCATACCATCATAACATATATGATAAGAACATAACCCGTGCCATGCTAACAACTGGTTTTTGAATAAATTTGTTTAGTTCCGATGCAAAGACCCTATAAGTGAATCAATATTAACGCCAAAATATGCAATCTTTAATGACCTGACAACAGTATCGTAACTATATCCCTTCTAAATAAGTCTATTCAAAGGTTTTGTTAATTTTCGAGGTGAATACTGACACCTTTGTGCTTTATAAAGAATATTTCCATAAAAAAATTGGATGTGAAATACCTGAACGTATAAGAAGTCTGCATGTTGAGCTATATTTACGAATGATGCCCTCATACCGATGATAAAATTTCGTAAATGTTTTGACTAGTTTGTGATATCGAAAACCCTGGTGTAATAATTTTTCAGTAATACATAAATTTCTCTCGTTAAAATCTAAAACATTGTTACATACACGAGCGAATCGTACAAGTTGATATATATAAACACCGTAAGATGGTAACAAGGGAACGTCACCATCTAAAAATGGATATTATGTTTGATTTTTTTTTTTATGGTTTCTGTTTGATAATCTGCTGTCTTATCGATTGTAGTCAAAATAATCATTAAATTGTTGCACGTCAGTGTTCCTGTTGTAATTTTGTTTTCCTCTTATAATTGATGTGTTTCCCTCGGTTACTTTCGTGACCCAGATTTGTTTTCTCTAAAACGAATAATGACTTTTGAACACCGGTATACCACTGTTGCCTTCATTGCTGATATATTTTTTTCTCTTCAGAATTCAGTTTCTTTCTTCAAAATGTTTAGTCATTGTTTGTCCTAAATGCTCTCCAGCTTCGTACTTTATTAAGCCTTTTAAACTTTTGTTTTGGGGTGTCACTGATGAGTCTTTTGCAAATACAAATTTCAATTGTGTTATTTATGATGAGTTCAATTATAGCATGTTCTTAGAACACAATCATTTTGTAAAATTGTCATTTAAGGGCTATAACTCTATAAAAGAGTGTCTTGGCAGTTTCGACTTTGTCGACAAATTTGTAGATCTTGTCTTCCTAAACATGTTTTATTTGTAGTTTCTGTTTATCAGTCACAGATGCTTCCAAAAGCGTAAAAAAGAATCAAATTAAGAGTCTACAGTACTGTAAAATTTTCACCAAAAGTAGATAAAATAGAAAACAAATGGCAAATATCTACAATAAAGGGCAATAACACAAATAAGCAGTCTACCTGACATGTCATGTTACATATTATTGCATAGCAATATAATATTTCCAACAGAAAGTAACCAAAAGTAAGCATGCAATAAATTCCAATATTGCACTAGTGCAATACATCTTCAAAATTCATGACGTCATCAACGACATAAACTTAGTTTAAACCAATTTTTACTTTCAAATATTATATTGCTATACAATAAAAGGTTTATTACATGAATATTGGGGAATATTGTCCTTCGTAGAACATATATTGCACTCGCAAGCTCGTGCAATATAAAATTCTACTCGGGACAATATTTCCCAATATTCATGCAATAACCCTATATTTGTGCTGATATTTTTGTTCTGGTAACTTATTATAACTGTTTAAAAATAAATCAAAACAAAAACGCAAAAAAAGGCGTAAAATATCATCATTGTGTAAAAACTTTAAGAAAAAATAAAAATATGATCTTCCTTATTGATAATTTTTGCAATTTAAAGTTTTCGATATCTAATGAAATAAGCAAAATAATACGCAAAAATTACCAAACATAAAAAACTCGTCACCGTTGTTCTATATTTAGACAACTGAACCATATTGTTTGACCCGAAGGATCAACGAACACCCATTTTTTGTTAAATCGAATAGAGCCGCTATCTCGTTTGAAAAATAAAAAGCAAAATAACAAAAGTACCGAACTCCGAGGACGGAAAGTATGTTATCAATTGGCAAAAGAAAAAGTAGTTATCAAAGGTACCAGGATTATAATTTAGTACGCCACACAATATATAAGACATAAGACTCACCAGTGACGCTAGCTAGAGCTCATATCAAAATATTTCTTGAGCCAAACAAGTAAAAAGTTGAAGAGCATTGAGAATCCAAAATTCCAAAAAATTGTGCCAAATACGGCTGTACCTATGCCTGGGATAAGAAAATCCTTAGTTTTTCGAAAAATTCAAAGTTTGGTAAACAGTAAAGTAAAAATGACCACATTATTGATATTCATGTCAACACCAAAGTGTTGACTACTGGGCTGGTGATACCCTCGGGTAACCAAAAGCTCAGACACAACAAACAAATGGATAACAACTGTAATATTTTTTAGCAGGTACAGGTACTTTCTTATGTAAAAAATGGTAGATTAAACCTAGTTTTACACATGTTATAGCTAGCTAAATAGGTCACTTGTATGATAGTCTCAGTAAATTCCTTTATATGGAATGACTGATTGAAGTATTAGATAGTATAACGTGAATAGACCGAAACAACGGTTTAATTAATTTTTTTAAATCTCCAAATTTTTATATGGGACATTTTGAGCTTTACCTTTTCTTTTCTTGTGAGGTCATATATCACTGAAAGGTTATCTTATGAGTCAGTATCGGAATCATTGTTATTCAAAACTCATTATAGGATTTTTCTTTCTACGCGATAACATACATTGAGATTCCCAAACGCATTGAACAGTTAAGCCAGCAGTTACTTAGACATTCTATATCAAATCTGATGGCACCATTCAACATATTAATTTCTTTGTCTTTTGTGTAATATATTACTATATACAGTAAGAGTTTGAGAACAGTTCATGAAGGTAAACGTTAAATTACTGATGTTAAAAGTGATAATTTCTATTATAGGGCGAAAATTATTAATAGTGTAATGTAATCAATATATGAGAGAATGATGTCGGCTTCGGATGTAAGAACTCTTTTTAGAAGATTTGCAGAGTATACTACTTTTCATGGTGTAAACCGGATTATATCTAGTAAACTTATGATAGGAAGACTTGTATGGTTGTGTATTGTTATGTCTAGTTTTTGTATGTGCATCAGACAAATTTATATACTCAGCATTCAATTTTCAAGGTATGTAACTTTTTTTTAATTTATATTAACAGACAAAAAAGTTGTGTTTTGATAAATTGACAAAAATTGTTTATAACAAGTCTTTTTTCACTTATGTGAATAACAAAAATTATTCTCAGTAAAACCAAAAGAGAGACAAGATAAGTTATGTTGAGGCTTATGTGTCTAACAAGCCTTTTAACGCTTATTTCTTTTGTGTCAGTTGTCGATCATTTGTCTTTTGTTTATTTTTTTATAGCAATTCCTATCATATTTTATTTAGAAATGATAGCATAAACTACGAACAAAAATTTGATGTTATTAGTCAAACAAAAATATTCATTGATTTTGATTGATTTTGGTTGACTGTGAATGCTGTTTCTTAATCATTAATTTCCCCAAAAATTTAAACTCCAGTACCCATGTACTTAAACGTCAACTCTAACTCTGTTATATGACACCATACAACAATGAAATCAACACGTTATAATTTGAATGCGTCCGAAGCGCTTTTACCATCATAAGAAACGCTCAAAGTCAAATATTTGAACGCCAAGGCTGTAGATGAATTTAAAAAGTTGTAGAGTTTTATGACTAAAAGGACAAACAAAGATATCCAAATTCGTTATTGGTCAACTTTGCTTATTACTTTGGAATTGAAAATGGCAACATTAGTTTACTGATCATTTCAAATTTATAAACGGACAAGTTAAGAAAGGTTTAATTTTAAACTTTGGGCTTTTTATCAAATTCAGTATATTGCAGACATATCGAAAAATACAAATGAAATGTGTTTAAACAGATCGCATTCGAGTATTCCTTTGATTATTTTTTTAACCGAAACAATGTGTATTTTTGTAAGTAAAAACCTCAGCTTGTACCACCGTTATGCATAAACAATAATTAATCATTAGAATAAGTCGCTGAAACGTGTCCTTTTGAAATCGAATATTTTAGGACTTCATTGAGATTTCTAAAAGTTTGGATCCGACAAAAGTTATAATTTTAACAAGTTTGCTCAAGGAAATAATCATTCCTTTATATCATAATCGAAAAGAAGATCGATAACTGATGATACAATTATTGATTTGCCTCTAGGACGAAACAAAAAGTGTTCAATGGTCAGATTTTTTATTTGTATCAGTCCTTAGAGTATAACATATATAAGTGCTAGATGTTGTCATTTAAATACTATTGAAGATTGCATAGCTAATGGTATATACAGACAACAATAATATTGTCATTGTTGAAACAACCATGGAATCTTCATCGATCATGTTTAAAAAGAAAATCATGATTTTCTCCTGATATTTAAATATCGCAACTAATCCTGATATTCTTATGGTATTTTGGTCACAAGTTTAATGATAATCAAATGTGAACTCCAATCATCAACATTATCCATGTCCCTCAAAGAATAAGAAGTTTTAAATCCGATCTAATGTTGTCAATATGTGGGCTTAAATGAACATTATCTTTATATTCAAATGGGGAAACTAGAGGTAAAAAAATACCGAATCACCAATCAAACAATTAATTTTTTTATAATTATTTGAAGAATATGTTCCCAAAGTTTTGAGTTGTATGGTCACATAATGAAGAAAAAGATACATAGGCAGATGTGGTATGAGTGCCAATGAGACAAGTCTCCATCGAAGTCACAATTATAAAAGTAAACCATTACATTTTAAGGGAGGGTCTTCAACGGAGCCTAGGCTTAAATCAAACAGCACGCTATGAAGTGCCCCAAAATTACACACGAGTAAAGATATCAAACAGCATTATCTTGTTTCTTTCAAAGCATCGTTAATGATAAAAACTACCACTGGATGTGCTGTTTTTTCTCCTTATCACCATTGTAATGATGCGCAATTTATATAATTCAGTAAACGAATTAACGTCACGAAAAACATTAAATAGTAGAAAATATTGTGAGACAAATATATAAAGAGTTTATTTTTTTCCTTAATTATAATAACATGTTTATCACCATTTTATTCCCATGCATTATTTAGGATGAAGTACCAATGTATAAATTGTACATACAGAGTTTCTTAAAATCTTAAGCATTTAATTCATAGTTTCCACTCTTTTTCTTTTCTTTTTCAACAAATTTAAATTAGCTAACTAATTCTGATCTTAGTTTAAAAGGCCAAGTTTTGTAATAAATTTTGTCAACCAATATTTATTTTATGTTGTTTTTAATACATGTATCTCTTTACATTTTTTTTTAACTCCCAGAACTCTGACAACCCCCTATATTATTTATCTAATTTCCACAAAGATATGACAGAACCTGTCCAGGAGCGGTTCTTTTTATCAAATAATCCCTCTTGAATAGATGACTTTAAAGAACTCCCAATGAAAATAAAATGTTATTCTTCAATCAGATATTTACGATTAACAAGGAGAGTAAAATTGTTGATGTATAGCATTCCAAAGGAATGGTCAAAGTACAAATAAATACAAGCTTTCATACTTACTAGGTTCCATATATAATTGGTAAACCAAAACTGATTCTTCAAAATACATGATATTGAAGATTATCCAATTAATGTTCATTTACCATAATGCATTCTTAAACTTATCGAACGATAAATTCATATTATTTCATAAATTGATAAAAAATAAAAGATACTCTGAAAAATTGGTTACTTTTGTTTTACAAAAGATAACTTTTAGTTGATCTTCTATATGATGACTTATCTTCAAGCCTAAAGCTAACATACCACGTTAAGGGGGCTCGCGGGTATAAATTTTTTTTTCTAATATATGATTTCCCTATATATTTTAAAAATGAACTTTATCTTTACACTAAATCCATTGGATGTTGGATGTGTACGGATTGATAGTTAAATCTTAGTTGCATGATTTTTTTATTTGTTGTTAGTGGCTTTGAACTAGCTGTCAGATAACTGCAAGTACTCCCAGATCTGTTCATTGCGTCTTTTTGTGTCGGGATGTATAAGTACCGGGCCACGTCCACTTGTATTTTTGTCCATCTGATGAGTTAAGCCTTTTCAACTGATTTTTATAGTTCGTTCTTATGTTGTACTGTTATACCACTGTCCCAGGTTAGGGTGAGGGTTGGGATCCCGCTAACATGTTTAACCCCGCCACATTATTTATGTATGTGCCTGTTCCAAGTCAGGAGCCTGTAGTTCAGTGGTTGTCGTTTGTTTTTGTGTTACATATTTGTTTTTCGTTCATTTTTTTTAAAATAAATAAGGCCGTTAGTTTTCTAGTTTGAATTGTTTTACATTGTTTTATCGGGGCCTTTTATAGCTGACTATGCGGTATGGGCTTTGCTCATTGTTGAAGGCCGTACGGTGACCTATAGTTGTTAATGTCTGTGTCATTTTGGTCTTTTGTGGATAGTTGCTTCATTGCCAATCATACCACATCTTTTTTTTTATATTTATCATATACCTAATAGAAAAATTAAATAAAACATGTGGTCAACGTTAATTTAAGCTTCCGAAAGAAGCATACATTTTTGTTAATATCCTTTTTTTCTGTTGAACTAATAGGAGAAATGTAAGTAATATCGAAATAAAACAGAACTAAACTACGGAAATTGCTTAATTTTTAGAATTATTTAGTTCATGTACAGCTTATTTGAAAACAATAATAAAATATTGGTCACCAATTAGTTAAAAAAGATATGTCAATTTTTATGCCACAAAATGGCATTTTTCCACCAAAGGGAGATACTTTGGTCCTTTTTCAATATAAACACTTTTAAAGTCATCTGGGGCCAAACCGAATCGATTTTGTTGGGTGATTTTTGTACCATATCATAATTACTAATAGTGTAATAAATAATATTTGTAATGAAAAAATAAATATTTATTTATTTTTCTTAAATTGTTGTACCCGCGAGCCTCCTTAAGCTATAATCAAGGATTACGTGTATAAAATTACATTAAAAAAAAACTAAAATATCATTTAATACATTTGAACCAAGGCGTCAAGTCATATGCATCTGCCCAAATATTCATATAACTATATATATTTAATTGTGTATCTCGTACAATTGAGTACTATTAGTGTGAAGTGTGTTCACAATCAATGTTCAGTCTTTGTGTCAATTTCAGCTGACATTGAAATCACAATCTGGGTCGAATGTCGTGGATCCAAGCGTATACGTATCTAGCAAAATATGTATAGTTTAGGCATTTTACTGTCAATCAGCTAAACTAAAACTTGTAGTCAATGTAAACGGAGTAATTCTCTTCAAATGTTATAAATGGAGCTTTGTCGTTACTCACATTTTCAAAAAGACCATTTATTATTAACTCAATCAACAAGAAATAGTGATACATGTAACACGCAAAGTTAAAATATTTTTATCAATATCATGACCATTTACCTGACCTCATCATGCTTTTGAACTTTGGACCTCAAAGAATTTGTCTTTACCACTGACGTTTAATAGGAAGCAATGTGATTTCATTTCACTAATGCAAAAGCAAAAAATCAAAGACATTCATTAACGTGTAATGGAATCGATTCTGTCACAATTGACTGAAACATCCTGAGAATTAAGCAGATAGATGAAAAAAGAAAACAAATTAATAACTTTTACGGTTTCAGAGATTTCTCAATAATAAGAGCAATACTATACGGTAATATAACTTCTAAATTAAAATGAGTTATGTTACAATGTTAAAGTTTGAAGTTTTTTTGTTAATTTGTGACAAAAAAAAAGGAAATTGACAGGTCTATCCATCTATCCATGGAAATGTCCTGCAATATTCAGTAAGTTAGTGTATACTAATGCATGTCAATCGTACACTCATACGTACGTATTTAGCGAGAGTGCACAAATATGTGTCACACTCCCAAATGTGTCCTTCCCCCCAAACGTGCCCGATTCCCCAAACGTGTCTATTCTCCACAAACGTGTCCGTAATATCAATTATATTCCCCAAACGTGTCCAATTTCAGAACCCCAACCGTGTCCAATAATTGTTAATCGCCAAAACGTGTCCACTATTACACGCCAGAACGTCTCACGTCGTTTATCGCTAATACATGTGTGTCCAAATGAAATCGATAACGTTTACGGCAATTCTATTAAGAGGGAAACAAATGATGAGGTAGCCATTTATTAGCATTAGTTTGTTCAATGCCTGTTGTTAATGATTATCATAATTACAAATTTAATCTGTATCATATGAATTAAATTTTGACTGAAATTATTTATTGTCCAGTTGCAAGTATTTTATGCTCATTAATAGCGAACATACAAAAAATTAAAGGTAGTTAAATTAATTGTTTACTGTGTAAATTATTTGTGTATTATAAACTCCGGTGATGTCTTTTATATCAATCCAACGGCGATCGTTCAGCAAAATTTACTTCCATTTATTCAACAGTTTTTATATTTTAAAAACTCTTCAAATCAGTAATTGTTATTCAGTTTTTTTTTAATAAATTTTAGGTTTCGAGCGTCACTTAAGACACACGATTAAACATAACGTCCAGTGCCAAATATTTCATGCATTATTTGATTGACATCATGTTAAAAATTTAGATAGGTTCTCCAAATGTATTATAATACCGAGAGCCAGTCCACATTTGTCAAAACTGGTATCACGCAGTATTTTGATTTTTGACAAATGTGTCCTGTGGAATTGTTTAGTAAAACTTCCTGGACGATATGACCAGCTATAAATATTACAATAAAGGAGATATCATTGATTACAGAAACAATCCTGCTATGAACCTGTTTTTAGTAGCGGTTTCCAGCGAAGAGTTGTAGTAATACAAATAGATAATTGTCCTAGACGAGGCACTTTTTACACTGTTAAAGATGATATAACAGACTTCTGTTTTCAAATAAACAGACACTAGATAAAAATGGCACAATAAAAATGTATTTTTACTAATTGCAAATTAAATTTGTACGGTTTCTATTAACTTTAGACTGTTGATTGCGTATTTCAAGTTTCAAGTATGTCATGCATATTTAGAGAGAACATACAAGTTTTAACGTTTAAAATTTTTACAGTTGTAGTGTATAAATTAACTTTAAACTGTTGATCGCGTATTGTCCAGTTGCAAATATTTCATGCATATTTAGAGAGAACATACAAGTTTTAATGATTTTACATTTCTAGTATATAAACTTTAGACTGTTGATTGCGTATTTTCCAATTGTTTCATGCATATTGAATGAAAAGAAAATTAAGTTCTAATGCGCAGAGAAAGGGACATTTTGACCAAGTATATGTACAGTTTATATAAACATGTTTGCTTACATACGACATAGCCGAAATGACGCCCCCACTTTTACCCAGCTTATACTGCTGGTTTAAAAAAGACCTGACGATTTATCTTTATTTCTAATGAAATGGTAAAATTATTATACATTAATGAAATAGCAATAACCAAATAACGCTTGATATGGACACGTTGGGGATTGGACACGTTTGGGTGTTAGTTGCAAAATGGACACGTTTGGGCGCCCATACATGTTTTGGTTTCAGTGACGTCGATATGGACACGTTTGGGCAAATCGGACACGTTTGGGGGGAAGGACACGTTTCTGAGTGTTACATATGTACCAAAGGCAGGGGTGTAGGAGTAATTTCAAGCATTTTCATTATCAACTTTTGGGTAAAATACAACATCATAGGTAAAACTGTTAAAAATAGGGGTACATCAGTTAAAATGGTGTTATAATCTTAATCAAGAAACTTTTAATTTACTTCTGTCATTGTAGTTACAAGATAAATAGAAAGGTGTCAACTCTCAATGCAGATCCTTATTTTCCATCCATATCATTTTGCGACTTGAATCCACTGAGCCATAGAAAGATAGAAGAATACAAAGATGATGTCGAACTAGCGACCCATTTAATAAAAATAATACAAAGAAACCAAGCTGCAGTTGATGGATTGAAAAATGGAACTGTTGATATACGTAATGTATGTGTTTTATATATCAATTAAGAATAGAATGCTTCTTTTTGTAAATTTATTGGAGTGAAAAAGCGTTGACCGAAGTACATTTTGTATGAAGCTCGGAAGCGCTTCATTCTAAAAATGTACGCACGGTCAACGTTTTTACAACCCTATAAAGTTACAAAAAGAAGCATTCAATACTTATAATTACATTTTTTAGCTAAGATCATGAAAACACAAATTTTATATATTTTATTATTTAATTCACCTGAGCACTTTATTGTTGGAGCACGTGTTATCATGAGTGAAAAGTTGTATTGAGCAATGCAACTGCTTACGGAATAACACGTGATGTGCAGTTAGCCAATCAGAATAAAATATTATAATGAAACATACATCTAATGTAATTATTACCCAATACAACACATCATTCTGCATGTTCTGAACATGTATTACATATTTGCCACTGAATGATAAGTATTAAACAAATCAACTAATCAACAAAACAATGAATATGAAAAACTATAAATATATATAAAAGATTTAATGGGAAAGGCTTTTTATTTAGTATGTTTAGTTTCGTTTTTTATCATCTTTTATCTGATTATCGTAGGTATTGAGATAACCTATTTACTTTACATGCATCATATGGAGTGTTAGTCTATTACTGTATCCCTGTACAAACTGGAAAATGTTATCTCTTTATAAAACTCCTCAACATATATATCAAGCTGACTATGTGTTGTGCCTATAAAATATACGTCTAATTCGAAACAATTAGCACATTAACACATAAATGCTTTGTAAATCGATGATGTATTTAGTTTTTGTGGCAATGGTCTAGGTATTCGTACAGTTGAACTTCCTTCATGTAATAATAGTGATGAACACATTTCACATAACAAATGTTCACATAAAACTTGTTAACACTTTTTACAGGCTTTTTTTATTTATAGTTAAGCTCCTTAGTTGATATATATTAATATAATGAAATTCCTGTACCAAGTCAGAGATATGACCGTTGGTTTCAATTCGTGTGATATGTTACAGTTTTTAATTAGCCTTTTGATAATGTACTTTCAGTTTTGAATTTTAATTGGATTTTAGTATTTAGAGGTTTTTTTTTTATCTTTTGGTCAGATGTCATTGTCCGAATAACACACGATCTTGTAATGGTCGCAAACATATATAACTCAATTAGCTTCAAGATAATTGGATATACACTACATCCTTTTAAACTATGAGCCTCACTTCATATGTCTAAAGTTGTAGAGTGGTTAAAGCAGAAAAGGAATCATTTAATTTAGGTTTGACATCATTGTTTTTACGTGCTGTCAATCATATGTTTTCCTTTGATCTCTGTATTTGTTTTAGTTTTTAGATAAGTAAGGGTGATGGGGTTTTAGAAATCGATATTATTAGTAAATTATCTTTTGTAACTACAAAACTGTATATACAGTATAGGCAAAAGTAGCTAGTTTGAAGGAACCATTAGTTCATCAAGTATATGAGTTTAGTTAATATTTTTTATACTTCAAAGTGTCACTGGAAATAGAACAAACTGAATCTATATAGCGCGTTGCTTGCACAAAATAATGCAAATCAGTGGCACCATTGCTCAATTCTATGATTTCGACAATGATGTTCATTGTTTAATCATTATGTGTACTATTATGTGTGTAGTAGCAGTTTTTGTTAGTTATTGTTGTGTTTTTTGTCATTTGTTGTTTGTTTGTTTTTAGAAATAACATGCAAAAAAGAAGAAAATTACAAAAATATTGAAACCGGAGGAAAATTTAAAAAGAAAAGATGGCAAATGGTAAAATCAAAAGCTAATACAAATGTAAAATAAATGTTATATTCCTGACTTTGTATAGGCATTTTTTTGGTAGAAAATGGTGCACTTAACCTTGTTTAAAAGCTAGCTTAACCTCTCACGTCCTTTAAATCTTCATCAAATTCTATTAAATTGACAACGATGTGTGAAAAAAACAAATAGACATTATAGTAAAAATGTCAAAATAAGGAGTACAGCAGTGAACATTATGTTATAATCGTAATCATTATAAAAACAAACACAGATGTAACAAGTGCAATATAAGACAACTATACACAAATGTATCTTGGTACAAAATACAATGACGGAATGTTTAATTACACAGCCACGCCATAAATGTATCAAAGAATCATAAAAAAGGGCATACTCGGTATAGACAAATCACATTAGCAAAAATTAAGACAAGAATACAAAATAGTTTTACCAAAGCACAGGCAATCAGCACTAAATAAGAAAGTAAATGCGATTCAAGTTGTAAAAAGACAAACACAATAATTAGTATGATTTATCAAAATTGTACAATATTACAATTATATTTTGTCACGAATAAGAATATATCCTGTAGCCATTACGTCAATTCTTTTACAGATGCTGATATAAAATGAAAGTGGTCAAACTCATTATAACATTTGAAGGTTATATTCATTAATGCCAAATTAGATCAAAGCATTGTTTTGACAGTAGTTTTCCGTTTGCGTGATTTGTTTAATGAGGAAAATTTATTCGGCTATTTACTTAGTTCACATGGATAAAGTAGACAGAGCGCTATAATCAAAGAAAAACTGACAAGTTTATGTAACCACAAAATCAATCTAAGCGTCATTTGAAGGATATTAAAATTATAACAACAAAAAACGTTGTCTGTATCTTAACAGGTCTGACAAGCTGTTAATTATCACAGATCTGGACATCTATAGCTCCCAATTTGTATGTTACAATACTCCAAGACGCAAAATGCATATACAATTTATCGTAATCATTTATATACGCATCCTGAATTCATTAAGTGGAGGGAAAACTTTGACATTAAATATTCGATTGAGGATTAAAATGAGGGTGGCCAGGTGTTATCATATTACTTTTTTTGTGAAAAAAAATTTATAAGTTGGTTGTATCTGTTTTAATATATTGATTGAGTATCTAACGTAGTATTATTGCCAATGAGACAATTTTCAACCAGAGACCAAATGACGTAAAAGTTGACAGGATCTGTTTACCCTTCCGGAGAACCTGAGATCACCCATAGTTTTTGGTTGGGTTCGTGTTGATTATTCTTTAGTTTTTTATGTTGTGTCATGTGTATTATTGTTTGTCTGTTTGTCTTTTTCATTTTTAGCCATGGCATTGTCAATTTATTTTCGATTTATGAGTTTGACTGTCCCTCTGGTATCTTTCGTCCCTCTTTGTTAAGTATTGTTCACCGTACGACCTTTTCAGTGATCAGAACAAATGTTCATAATAAGAAATATCATGCATTTAATTACTTTTGATACACAAAAAAACTATTAAAAAACCTTATTAGTTGAGTGTAATTTTTCATTGTTGACGTTTGTAGAATTCAAAATCAATTTTACATAAAGGTGTTTTTATAGTTTAATAGCTTACTTAAGGTTTTTAAAAATATTTACATTACATCTTTATCGTTGCTAGCTATACAAAATGATTAACGAAATTTGATCAGAGAACAACGTAGTTTGCCTTTTATGTATTGTGTACAAGTGCACACAAGCTACTTCAATGCCCTATGGAAGTAATAATGCTAAACGTGTCAGGATTTCAAAAACAATCACTTTTTGCATAGTGTTTTTCGTCTATTCGAGGTCGTTTAAACAATGGAATGCATATCTATTGTTCCGGATCGAATAGGTTTTTTTTGGGGGGGGGGGGGGATGTAGATATTGTTTATTTTAAGAAAAATATACTTGGCATATTCTGCGGCTTTACAATTGTTCACCAAAACTCATCAAACTGACCAACAGCCTAGTCCTATGATAAAGTTTCAACTGATACATTTTGTGAATTGACACACGGCAAAACCGGTAGCACTATGAGATTACTTGCCATGAAATTATTCCTTTTGATTTCATTATTTTGCAAGTGATTTTGTTCGAAGCATTCAGATCAGTACGTTTTAGTTTTCCTGGTGCCGTTGGAACTCAGAATGAATGATTTCGGGGAAAAAAAATATCGAATATTTTACCCTGAAGATAAAGTTGGAGACAGCATTTCATGATGCACAGGCATCATGCACTGTTTTCACTATTATTACTCGTTGTTATACACAATACTTTAAGATGTTTCAAGGTATCGTCAAAAAGAGTGTTTAGGATGACTTTATCACATATTGTACTTTGTATAATCTTATGAATATATATATGAAAATTATAAGCCATATCAGATAATAATTCGTTACATTGAATCAGGCAAATTCTTCGATATATTCAGATTTTGTATATCTCTACACGATTTCAGTGGTATTTTTAGACTTATGTGTGGTTTGTTTTAATCAACGATGATTTTTTTTTACGGCGAATGTTTTGTGTTTCCAATGATTTTTAAGGTAAAAAAGTATTAAAAAAAATAGCAAGATTTCGTAAGGAAACACTTGATGAAATGAAAATGTCCACAATGTTCTTTCATTTTGTTCTGTATTTTGCCTTTTAATTTTCGTTTTCAGTCGAGCGTCATTGATGTCTTTTTACACGATACACGATATAGTCGAACACAATATGAAACCTGGTGCATTAAGAGTTTTTTTTCTAACATAACATAAATGTACCGTTCGTTAATGGTGGATTCTGAAAAAAATATATTTGACAAATATGAATAAATGACATGTCTGCATACCGGTACATCATCGCAACGACAAGTGTAGGTATACTATGTCAAGCTCATAGTCATCAATTTAACGGTAAATGACTATGACAGCGGCAATCACAGATCTGCAATGATTTTTTTTACCATAAATAACTCAATATCTAAGGATATTATTCTTTGAATTTCTGACAATTACTGGTATTGAGCTATGTGAAGAGTCGAGTTGTGATATTATCAGAAATTGATTGACGGCATGAACGAGACTGTTTAAAGCCCTGAATGTAAAGAATTAAAACCGATGACAGTAATCAAATTCAAAACAAGATATTTCTTGTTCAGATATGTCAAATCGGTTAAAATAATACTTTGCGTTTTAGCGCTTGCTTATTAAGTATACAAATCCCTGTTGATGGGATATTGCAGAGCTTGTGTTTTCCAATCATAAGCTCCTTAACAGAGAGTAACTGCTTATATAGAAGATAAATCAAGAGTTTTAAATGATGAAGTTGAAAATTTTACCAATCATGTGACGACAGATATCTTCCTCTAAACCATAATCCCACATCCCCCCGAATGTTACTTACCGAGTTTGACCTATCACCAGGTTTGTACTTAAAAGAGCAATACGGCCGCACAATCAGATGAAACAGGATCTGCATATCCTTTTGGGGTGTTTGCGAAAACCATTGGTTTTGGTGGAGTTCGTGTTGCTTAGTTTTCCGTTTTATATATACTGTCATTAGTCTTTTCGTCCTTTATTCGTTTGTTTCCATTGCATTGTCAGTTTATTTCGACTTATGAATTTTGATATCACTTAGTTATATATCGCCTCTTTATGTCTTAATTTTGTTTACTTGATTTAACCATGATATTCATAGTTTAACTACAGTGCCGAGGATAGTTACGTACCAGTTCAGATCTTACCTTCTGTAAAAATAAAACAATTTGATTTGTAACATAAATTTGAGAACATTGTTTGTTGTTGTATATGCATTTGACTATATTTCATATGACTATCACGTCGGCTTGCATGTTAAATGTACTATGCTAGCATTTGATTTATTTTATTTAAAAAGAAGTTTAAAAAATCACACAGAACACCCATGTAAATGCTAAATTTTAAGTTTTTCTTTTATTTGCATTTCTTTGAAATATATATATATATATATATATTTGTTTTGTATTTTACTTTATGCATCTTACCCAGACATTATTTAATAAAGATGACCTGCACAGTGAAGGTATGTATCAATACTAAAACTATTTCTTTAAACATGTTTATTCTCTTGTTTTGTATTCTCATGTTTTTATTTATTTAACTATTTTTCTATCTATTTTTTTATGTTATCATATCTAACATTTTGTATGCATTTTTGTAACTTCTCTGTAATCTTTGCAATTACATTGTTTTATAAAAATAAACTATCTATTACAGCAAAATCATATATATTGACTAATGAAAACAAAATGCCACATTGACATTATTGACATATTCTCCATACATTATGAAACAATCATATTTCATTAATGTGATTCGTTAAAATATAATATATTTAAATGAAAATATGGTACAATGAGACAACTCTTCACACTACACATTATGTCAAAGAGATTAACATTCATAGGATAGGTCAACCCGTCTTCAATAATGTGCAAATCTAATACCGTATCGATTTGTCAACTGTGTGCTTGAAATAAAGTATTAAAAGAAAAAGATAACGGAATTATATGAGCCATCAAATTTATAATATATACAATGATTTGTGCATATTTTCATTATAACTGCAAAATTGTGGTGCTTTTATAAAAAAAAATGATGTCATTATCTCTTTAATTCCATGCTAACGAAGAGCTTATCTAGATTATCATTCATCAGGAACACACACATCGACATATTTAAATGCAAAGAGTGTGTAAGAAACGAAACACTCGAAGAGCAATATGACAAGCTTAAGGAAACACCTAGAATAAAACCACATTCAACTACGATCAACTTTCTATAGATATAAGAAGATATGGTATGAATGCCAATGAGACAACTCTCAATCCAAGTCACAGTTTTATTGTTATACTCCCTTTTGAGACTTGGATATTTATCACTGAATTTACTTTTCAACGCGAAATTGTAATCAAAACCAAAAAGGATCATTTCAGGACAAGCACTTCACTATATCTTATTAGAAGAAATGCGAAATAAACAATTTAAAAGAAGACAATACAAAACCTTAATTTTCTCACTTTGACAGAGTATATTGTTGTTCTGACAATAAATGTAATGTTCATAATATAAACAAAATAATAATTGCTGGTTGCCGCGTAATAACTAATTTTTTTATTGCATTTGTAGAAATTGAACAACAGTTCCGGAGAGAAATGAATTATTTTGATATCAACATCACGAAGAAAGCCGTGCGGAAGTTATCTCCGGACTTTAAGGAGTTCGTTTTAAGTTGCAAATATGAGGGTGAATTGTGTAATGAAAGGTAAAAGTATACATAATATGTTTTTCATAACAACAAATATTGATTATGGTTGTAACACCTTACCTTTGCTTTTGATAGCGTTACTTTTACTTGAAAAATTTTATTCAAAATACAAAATCATGCAAAGCAAAACACACATAAAAGCAAGGTAGAGGCCCTTTTAAATGCTACTACATAGACCTTATCTGACCCCATGTCGAAGGTGAACATACTAAGGGTGGAGTCCATATACCGCTATTTACACATCAAACTGTACCCCATATCTGAGAAACAGGTAAGGATGTCATCAAGATCGATCAGAATATGTGTTCAACGTAGTTGTTATACAGTCAAGTCTATTTTTCGAATTGTTTTAGTTTGTACTTTGAAAAATTCAACATCTCATTAATTTCCGTATCTTAAATTTAATCAGCATCGTTGTCGTATACATGATATACATGTACTTCAATTCAATCTCCATTCAAATGTATATCTACGTTAATTCCAATGTTTAAGAAAAAAACATATACATGTATGTCTATTTCTTATTGTAGCTCTTTTATGCCATTTTTCGATCCGTATTATGGCCAATGCTATAGGTTTCCTCGAAAACCGTTAGTAACAAAGCACGTTGGACAGTTATTTGGTAAGTATGGCACGTCGAGATAAAATAAGATTATATTCACATCCTTCTACTGACACTGTTTCCAATAAAATACATCATCATAGTGTAAATTACGACTGGAAGTTTCTGTTCAAATAACCTTCAATATAAATATTTATTAAATTATGTAGGATCAAACACATTTTTAACTGGGGTGATTAAATCATTTGCAATTTTGATTAACAATTTTCGTTCTATAATCTACTATTGTATAATGCAAAGAATCTAAATAAAAAACAAACACAAAACATCATATGCATCAAAATTACATTTTCCTGATATATTATTGATATTTGAAAGATCTTAAAAGGGTATCAGAAACGAAATTATCGACTTGCTTAAACCCTTTTAATCCCGTTATCCATGCATCTGTATTGCACATAAAGAGATCAAAATGAAGGATACGAAAATAGTTTCGGAAACATGACTAATCGAAGTGAAAACCAAGGGGAAAAAACTAACGGACCAATCCAATTTTTACCTATTTGTAAATATGTAAATAATATAAGAATCATAGCGCATTATCATACTACTATATTGTATTTATGACTTTGGAATACTTGTACTAATGTTGTGTCACAAAAGACATATTCTAATAGTACACTATTTTCACGATTGCACCTTACATTTACAGCAACAGTGGTCTTACGTAATTAAACAAGTTACGTCATAATGCAAATGAGGTTAAAAAAACGTATAACGAACCTATTTAAATCTATTGCAAATTTGAGAAGGGAAAGTTCATAAAAACTGACCATATAAACGGAACTTATGAAAATCAACTGTATTAATCCTGACTTGGTACAGACAATTTCAAATACATAAGATATAATATATAAACATGACAAATAGAAAAATAATATTTTATTAAAAAAATTCCTGATTTAAAACAGGACTATAAATTTTATATGGGAAATAATATCATTTCTACTGTTCAACTTACAATCTGTGATTCACATAAACACAAGAGTATTTGAGCCAGATCTAGATATCACCTATAGCTGCTAAATACAGTAGAAATGAAACCTGGTATCATATGGATGTACCGCAATTCACATACTCGGCATGCATATCACGTAGGTCGCCATAGCAGAAATGCATTAGTTAGATGCATTATGGTTGACCTTGTACACTCAAAACGTAATTCATGTTATACTTTTACGTCGAAGGTGTATATGTTATGAAACTTAATTATTTACCATTTTTCCTAAAAGCATTCCAACTATTTCTGAATGTGAATCAGAGTGATTACATACCATACGTCGCTGATGACCCAGGTGTCGTTCTGTCGATACATGAAAATGGCTACAGACCATATTTACAAAGCAATGGGTTCTCAGTATCACCAGGATTTAAAACAGATATTTCATTGTTTCAGGTATGTTGCTTACATTTGATATATCATATACATGATGTTTTATTTTTGACGAAGTATGTTGATGCCTCATATAGAATAGCATTACGAAATAACAGAAAAAACATGCCCTAATGTAGGTCCCTTATAGCTTGTTGTTCGGTGGGGGCCAAGGCTCCGTGTTGAAGGCCGTACAAAGACCTATAATGGTTTTGTTTTATAAATTGTTATTTGGATTGAGAGTTGTTTCATTGGCACTCACACCACATCTTCTTATATCAACCTAAACATGTTTTAATGAATTAAATGAATGTGAAACTTTTTTGCCTAAGAAATTTTAGAATATCGTTTTTTTCAGAATTAAATTAATTCGCAATATGTTTGTGACGTCTTCAAAAACCAGTATTCAATTACAAAAATGTTGTAATCAGTATCTTTATTTTAATCAAAGATGTGAATTGATGACGAGTACTGCTAATTGTCAGTTTGTATGTTGACGAACAACACAACTTCTTACACCAACAAGACATTAAAAATACATCGTATAATGATAACATGACAACACCAACCTTAAGAGAAATGTATGCAATGGAAAAAGCACGCCAACGTAGGCTTTATTAATTGAAATGTATACATCACAGTGCAGCTATATAATAACGTAGAACAACGGTAAAAATAGTAAGAGTAAGATCGAAGTGCATTATTTATCGATAATAAAGTGTTATGCTCGAAAAACAAATCAAAAGCGAAATGTAAAATAACCAAAATGTCGAATAAAATGCCAATATATTGATAATGATGTGTAAGAAAACAAACAGACGTTATAGGTGTAAATTTCAAAAATGGGTTTTATATTATTTCTATTTCACTAATTTTGCTAACGATGTCACTGATTAGCCACGTTGCATTTCATTTTCATTTGTCGTTTGGTAGAAGAGAATGTTGAGGAAAAAGGAGGTATTTGGTAATACAGATTTATGTGATGACAGCGGTGAATTTACAAACATTCAGGTAAAAACAAAATACAACTTGTTGATTAAACACACCAACAATCAAAAATACTAGGTAATAACGAGTTATTTTTATCGTTTTGCTTCCATAGATGTGTAAGCGGTTTTGTCTGTAATAGAGGTACTGTAAAACACGTAGCGTAATGCAATACGAAATGTACAGTCATAAAGCAGTTTTCTGGACAATGAAGGAAATACTAATCAGAACTCCATAAAAAGGATCGTCGTGACAGACATTTTAAGAGACATTAGACACAAAAGGTTTGGTGTAGTTCATAACGAATTATCTCGATGTACATATTAAATTTAAAGACACAAAGAATGAATAAATTTAGCATTATGGTCATAAAGGCCACAACTGTTATATTTTTCACAGAACACCAATAATTCTTTGTCTTCTTCAAAGAAGAAAAAACAAGAATTCGAACTCCAAGATGAATTCAAAAATGGTGAATTCTATAAAGAACTGACAAAAATTTTAACTTCAATACACCAATGTGGAAAGTTTGAAAAACAACTATGAAATTCCGGACTTGGTACGGTCATTTACCAAGAAAATGTTATGTTAAAACTGGTTTTATAGACCTCTTAATCAAATATTTAACATATAACTTAAAACATGTGAATTTCAAAATTTTTAGATAATGTTATTGAAATTTGTTACGCACTGTATTCAAAAGACTTCATTTGAAACTGAGTTTGCTTTATGACATTCATAACATTAAATAACCCAAACATTGTTGTATTTCCAGAAAAGTAATTAGTCAAGACAATGAACATGCCACATTCTTCTTGTATGCTGTTTTCTAATTGTTTATTATCAACTTTTATAATCAATAATTATATTTGTACGTGATCACTATCTCTGTAACTTTTCTATATCTAAAGTTCTTGCGTTATTTACAAAAGAGTATTTCGAGAACGCGCTAATATTGATTTAGAATGTCACAGGGGGGAAATATATTAACATCGCTACTGATTTAGTTAGTAGGGCATGTGATTTGGTATGATAAATATAATCTCTTTTGGGCCTCGGGTTTGCTAGTTCATATTTACTTTTGGTTGAGCTAAATTGGTGTGAGACTATGTAAGCAAAAAAAAGGTAGTAGGAGGATGACCCTTTTCCGGTATGTGATTTTGTATTTAAATGAAATTATTTGATGTTACAAAAATGTAATATCAATTTTCTATCGTGACATGATACATTTTGGTTCTTTTTTATAATTCAGATATACCCGTCCCATACGGTTTGTAGTTGATCTCATTAAGGAAACTAGGCTTGTAATTTGTAGGCAACGCGTGTATTTCGCAATTCGTCTAAAAAAGACGTGTTGGTGTCTCGAATAAAGAACGGACAAAAGGACAAAATAAAGCTTTTCCCTTTTGTCTCTAAAAATGTGTTTGTTTTATTTTTATTACATTGAATAGCAGAACCTGTCAGTGTCTAAAAAAAGGGACAAAAGGACAAAATAAAGCTTTACCCTTTTGTCTATAAAGATGTTTTTGTTTTATTTCTATTTTACTGAATAGCAGAACAATAAATTGATGTGGTATTTCTGTGTCGCTAATAACCTAAGTTTTTACAATATCGTTCTATAATTAATATTAGGAATCAATTTTTCTTTTAGGCATGCTTTGAACTATGTATAGAAAAAATTATAGAAAAGAATTGCAATTGTTCGCCTACTTTATCAGATGTTAGTTTAGGACTGTGGATTTGTGATGACGCTGAAGGTATATTAAGTAAATATATATCTTACATAAATCTTTGTCACTTTTGCGCATTTGGGGCATATACAAAATTTCAAGACTGGTATCTAGGATGAGTTTAATGAAAGCTGTATTCGTGTATTGACAATAAGGTATCAACCTTTATTCATAAGTCACGGGAATATTTGACATCAATGTGTGTTTGTGACAGCTTAGGAATTGTCATCTAAAGTGAAACAATTGACATCATTCATTATATGAAACATTGTCATAAATAGAATTGTTATAATTCTGTCTGCACCGAATAGTTGATAATTTAAGATCATCCATTAAATGTATTGGATTTATTATCAACTGCTGTGGGGAGCATCTTTCTAATTGTAATATAATCTGAAATGATGCAGTTAAGGTGGTATGGGAATCTAAAATAAAAATGATAGAATTTGTTCATACTTTGCCAAAACGTAGTATCTATTGATATATGTCGAAAAATATAATAAAAATGATAGGTCACCGCGCATTTTCTCAAGCTACAGGACGGGACAATATGACACATTTTGTATGGATTATACAGGAAAAAACACCATTTTGTGATTAAAAATGATAAAATTGTTAAATACTACAGGAAAAGATAGCTTTCAGACACTGCTTTGAGAATATCAAAAGAAAAGAAAGGGTCACCGTACGTTTTTTCCGGCTAAAATACAAAATAGGAAAATTCCATGTAGAATCCTTCAGAAAATGCACTGTTTTAGAGTTACCTCCCCTTAAAATGCCAATTTAAAAAAAAAAAAAAAAAAAAAAAAAAATAGTTAACATTTGCAAAAATATTAATATTTATAAGTTATATTCTTATAAATTAGTTCTGATAAATGAAAATTCACATTAAATATCTGCATTCCTGCATCAAATTTGCTAACTTGATGGAAAATCTAGACCTTTGGTTCTCTGTTTTTTACGATCCAAGATGGACGAAGACACCCATACCACCTTAAAAAGCTGTTTCTGTCGTGTTAAATAACTACAAAATTAGCACAAAGTTTAGTAACATTTCAATCGTCCGTTCATAAATGTAAGCCATTACAAGTTTCAAATCATTATTCTATATACCGTTAGTATTTGTTGTCACAAACTATAAATACGTGGCCCTTTTTTGATTGTCGTAAACCTTCACACACTTCCAGATTTAAGATTGTATGTCTATAGCACTTTAAAATCAAAGATAACAAAATAGTACAAGCAAGGAAAAACTATTGCATTGTATTTCGATTCATTTCAATGACAGGTTAAAAGCTACTGAATCACCAAAACCTTTTGAAATAGTAACCCCTTAGAGTTTTAATATCTCCCGTTTGATGTTTGAACATATTATCGATATGTTTTAGTAGAAGTGCAGCGGTATGTTAAAAATTGACATTTAAAGACTTGGAGGGTCTAGAAGTTAATATCAATGTACATCATTGCAAGTGTATTAATAGTCGAAAAGTTTATGGGGAAAACCGTGGCATCTTGTCAAGTTGAAAACCGATTTGCAACTAAAATTTTTGTAACATGTTTTTATTATTAACTTATGAAAATGCTGCGTTTTACTTTGTCACGTTTTGAACAAAATTTGTATTTCTAAACAAATGTAGTCGTTCTAAAAACTTATTGACTTTTGTCTAACAACCTATAAAATTCGTCAAAATGTTCGTATACATCAACTGCTAGCTTTTCTGTCCAGCTGCATACTTCTGTTTGATTTGATCTGGGTTTGAAAATTACATATGCGTCAATGGATATTTTATACTACAGTATCGACGTAGTTGTATTCTTAATGTTTTCTATATTGTGTAATATTATTTGTCTGTTTGTCTTTTGATTTTTTATCCATGACAATGTCATTTTATTTTCGATCTATGAGAGTGACTGTCCCTCTGGTACCTTTCACCCTTCTAGTCAACATACTCGTGATAGGTTTTTGTAAATCTTTCAGAGGTATGATTTTTATAACTATTTTCAACCGAAAAAAACCCGAACCAAATGTTAAATAAGTCAAATACAGTATTCCACCAAAATTTCATACATATCTATAGCCTGCAATACATTCCCCTAGGGTATCACCAACCCAGTAGTCTACACTTCGGTGTTGACATGAATATCAATATACAAAAGTTTGATTTTTTGTTCGAGAAATAAGGATTTTTCTTATCCCAGGCATATATTACCTTAGCCGTATTTGGCACAACTTTTGGGAATTTTGGATCCTCAATGCTCTTCAACTTTGTTTTTGTTTGGCTTTATAAATATTTTGATATGAGCGTCACCGATGAGTCTTATGTAGATTAAACGCGCGTCTGACGTACTAAATCATAACCCTGGTACATTTAATAACTATTCAATACTGTCCAGACAACTCTTCTAAAGTTAGAGTACAAACTGTTCACTCTTGTTATTTTAATGTCCTTACTGAACTGCATGCAGGTCAAATGTCAAACGTCAAAACAGCATCTGAATGATATTCGCTGCTTAGTACAAAGTTTTAAAAATATTAAAGATTTTAAATTCAGAAATTAAAGAAAACACATTTTGTATCAATATTTAGTCGATCAACAAATTGACATCGTAAATCTAAACTATTCCCGTCTTATTTTGTAATTAAATGTTTGTTTGTCGATGACTCAATAACAATCCTTTTAATGAGTGCTTACAACTGATATGTATCAATGACCTTGAAATGTCTTAGATTGCAAAAGAATCAAGAAGGTTTAGGTCATATCTTGACCTCTCTTAAAACAAACTTAGGTCATGTTTTTCTCTGGCTGTTTATGACGTCTTAACATTGAATCCATTGGATGTTGGATGTGTACGGATTGGTAGTTTAGTCTTAGATGTATTATTTGTTTTATTAGTTGTTAGTGGCTTTGAACTAGCAGTCAGATAACTGCGAGTACTCTCAGATCTGTTCCTAGTGTCTTTTTTTTTATTGGGATGTACACGTACCCGGCCACGTCCACTTGTATTTTTGTCCATCTGATGAGTTAAACCTTTTTCAACTGATTTTTATAGTTCGTTCTTATGCTGTACTGTTATACCACTGTCCCAGGTTAGGGGAGGGTTGGGATCCCGCTAACATGTTTAACCCCGCCACATTATTTAAGTATGTGCCTGTCCAAGTCAGAAGTCTGTAATTCAGTGGTTGTCGTTTGTTAGTTGTTAGTTGTAACATATTTGATTTTCGTTCATTTTTTTTTATATAAATAAGGCCGTTAGTTTTCTCGTTTGAGTTATTTTACATTGTCTTATCGGGGCCTTTTATAGCTGACTATGCAGTATGGGCTTTGCTCATTGTTGAAGGCCGTACGGTGACCTATAGTTGTTAATATCTTTGTCATTTTTGGTCTCTTGTGGACAGTTGTCTCATTGGCAATCATACTACATCTTCTTTTTTATATTAGATTTTTATCTTTGACAAATGATAACTCGTCTTTGAACCAAAAAAACGTCTATAACAATGATGAAAAACCCGTATGAAATAGGAAGTTCGGTTCACAAATCACTATATAAAACTGCATGACTTAAACGCAAGGTAAATTATTAAACACTTCTAATTTTAACGCACCAGATGCTTTCGACAGATAGAACTCCTACACAGATAATGGATCAAAAATTACATTGAAATTCAAAACCTTATACAAATACAATATTGAAATCCAAAACCTTATACAAATGTCGTAGAGCTACTTGGTTGATGAGACCATCGAGGACTTACAGTTCATCAACAAAGATATCACCCGAATAGTAATTAAAACTTTAAGCAAAATTCATCAATAAAACTAATGAAATGTTATGTGTTCGGTGCATGTGGAGTTTACATGTTCTCCTAAGGGTTTGTTTATTACCCTGGTTCTCTTTTAAATCAATATATGATATCTGAAACTTATAATGTCTTCTTTTTAGGTATTTGATTATAAATACAATAATTCAGTGATGAATGAAACTGTAAATAAGGTGTTTGATCTATATCCAATTCAAGTTTCTTTTATATAATTCGGAGTTTATATATGACGACCATTATCACTGAACTAGTATACATTTTTTTAGGGGCCAGCTGAAGCACGCCTCCAGGTGTGGGATTTTCTCGCTGCATTTAAACCCATTGGTGGACTTCGGCTGTTATCTGATCTTTGGTCGGGATTTTGGTCTCTTTGGCACATTCCTCATTTCCATTCTAAAGTTTATTTTCAGCATGATTACCTATTTATGTCCGTTTAGCAATCGCGGTATTTTGACAGAGACTGATTCCTTTGCTAAACATAAATTTCACGTTTGTTGTTTATGGTAATTATTTTAGCTTTCAGTAAAACACGAAAATAAAACATGTCTTTTATATATTTTAGAGCTTCAATGTATGGCACAAGCTGAAAAAAGTAGCGACAACTGCAGTTGCAAAGAGCCTTGCAAGTATGATATTAACTTTATTATTAAAAAAGAAAACACTTTTATTTTTGCCAGTAATAAATGAAAAATTAATTCGATAATTTTTCCTGGTGAAACATTGAATGCTGTAGTTATCCATGATGTTTGTAATTAAATATGTAAACCACTTAAGACCTTATCTTATTATGCTGATCATTTTCATTCATTATTTTTTACCACCTCAAGACTACTAACCTTATTATGCGAATGACCAACGTTGACATCCCGCAGTGAATGACATACCCCCTCAAAATTGAGAACCAAATGTTATTCATGTTAGTTTCTGTGTCTCTGGATTAAACACGTCTTCTAATTAAATACATGAAGAATTATATCATAAGTTGAACCCTAAACTAAAATTTTCAAGTTTAAATGAATAGTGTCTATACAAATATGTTACGAACTAGATCACATTTCAATAAGTCAATTAGTTATATCTAATTCTAACTGGTATAATTAAACATATGCCATCAACACAAACGTTGTGGAAAATTAATCTGTTAGGATAATTAAATACAAGTACTTTAATACGACCTACCTTGTGACATTTTTGGGGTAAACGAACGTGCAGCGAGATTAAATTGATAATTTAGTAAAAAAAAATCAAACTGTGTTCTTTCCGTTATTCTTGGACGAGATCGGAGCCCCTCATCTAAGTATATCAGTGATTCTCTAGTTGAATGTATGTCTGCATAAACAAAAACGTTTTCCAAATAGTAACGGTAAAGGTTAAATGAAAATGTAATCCAGACAGTGCTTTTTGTAAAAACATACGAAAAGAATGTCTGAAATGTTTCCTCCCTTATAACCTTCATTGTCAGTAAAGGGCGTAAGGGCTTGTAATACTATATTGTTCAACAGGCAACTTGATACAAGAAGCTATAACTACCACTCCGACGTAGAATGTAGACTTACCTCTTGATCTTTATTAAAAGCTACAAATCATGCTGTCTTAACGGGTGCAACAAAAGATCTACATCCCCTTCAGGTCATTCTCCTCCAATTTGTTATCTACGTTTTTGGAGTTTTACATGCATGCATTTGTTAAGATATTTAGTTTCTTTTTTATTGCATACTGTTTTATTGTCCTTTCATCATTGATTTTAGTTTATGAATAACATTAAAATCTTTTACCAGAAATAAACAAACATACGCTAAATTTTCATCCCATTTGTCCCTACAACTATGAAGTGTCTCTACACAAATGTAAATAAATCATAGAAGGAAAAACAGTAACTCAAACAACAATCAAGTATGAACAATCTAACCATACTGTCAAATATATGTAAACTGAAATATTGTCTGTAATTATAGACAAACATCTACAATATATATGTAAAACTATAAATAGATCCAATGTAACAATTCTTCGAAATACCATTTATGTGCAATTTAAATCAATTTTATAGATAAGGGTACGTCAACCTAAATTACGTTTCTTGGACAGATGTACTATTACAAAAAGTTTATCTTTAATACGAATATCCGATTTTTTCTACAGCGAAATAAAATATGAAACATTTCGTTCCATGACAACATGGCCAGGAAGAAGTTATGTAGGAGTGTTGGATGCAATTCTCAAACAAAGAGGTGTGGCATACCAGGACTTAAGGTAAATATATTTTTTTATTTCTTATGCAGTGACAATCCTGTGATATGATTGGTTATTACCTTTTCCTCGAATACATGCTTCAGTGGGTAAGATATTTGTTTTAAATGTTACTTCGGCAGATAGAAATTAAGAACCAAAAATTCAAAAATGCAATAAATTTAAAAAGATTTTGAGGACTGTAACAATAATCTCAACCCCGGCAAAAGGAAAAAACAGTTGCATGGTTTAATACATAAAAACAAACAAATAACAAATATGCAGCAAGGAAAGGTTTGATAGACATATTCTAAACGAATGTCTTCGTAAACTTTATGACAGTAAGACGCAAGATGGGAAATATCATTGTATTGTAACCTTGTAGTTACAATCAAACGAAGAATACCTGATTTTCACTTGTTGAATATTATTTCTACTTGGAAGTGATATTTTTGCGATTCAAGTGGTAATTTTGCTGTCACATCAGAGGGCTGGTGAATCTTTTCATTTTATTTATAAAACGTTAGTTTGAGTACTTTTTCTCAATAATTGGTCAATGCATGTCTTAAAAATAAGCTCAAAACATCGCTGATGTATTATTTCAATCCGAATGTTTGCGAATATTTTTCGACCTTATCTTGAGATTATTTACGCAAGCCATGTGTTTTGCATATTCAATTGTTAAAATAATAAGAATGTCAATATTGAAAACTGAAATAATGAAAGTACCATTTTGTTGACTTATTCTTTCCAAATAAAAATCAATCTTGCTTTGTTTTACGTTAGCCAGTTTGGCCCTTGAAAGCAATTGGTGTGAGCCAATGCTTCGTGTTGAAGGCCGCACTTTGAATTATAATGGTTTACATTATACACATTGTAACTAGGATGGAGAGTTGTCTTATTTTCACTCATACCACATCTTCTTATATCTAGTAGGTAGGGAAAAAAATATAATAATAAAAATACCGAACTCTGAGGAATATTCAAAACGGAAAGTCCCTAATCAAATACCAAAATAAAAAGCTCAAACACATGAAATAAATGGATACCAATTGTAATACTCTGACTTAGAACAGACATTGTATCATTAACCTGGTTTTATAATGCTAAGCCTCTCACTTTTATGTCAGTCGCATAAAATTCTATAAAATTGACAACGATGTGTGAACGAAACAAACAGACATAATACATTGAACATTGTTGAAGGTAAAAATGTCAAAAATAGCAGTCAACATTTGTGTTGTAATCTAAACCACTATTACACTAAACAAATATGTAACAAATAAACAAAAAGGCATATAGACAAAGCTCATCAGCCAACATAAAATACAAGACTACAAAAATGTACCATAGCACAATAATACAATGACGAAATACAAAGCCACCTTATATGTAACAAAGAAACACAAAAAGGCATATAGACAAATGACATTGCTACACAGAACCACGTCAAATGGGTATTACCAACACAGATTAAACAGTAAAAACAATATTTATAACGACTAATAAAAGTATACTGTAACCTGTATAACATGTTATTAAAACGATAAACAACATCTGTATCCATAATCTTATTTTATTTGTGATGTTGATACGGAATACTTATCAATAAGGTCTTGGTACCGTCCGATGAACCTTTTTACAAAAAAAAAAAACGAGACGTTCTTTGGTATACCCTTGGTGCATCAACTTTCTACTGAGACATTGGTGATGTTTTACAAAGTATGAGAAGTAGCTTCAAGCTCTTAAATAACGATTAGTTAGAAAATATATATACCCTACGCAGGTGCATTTGGTATATTGCTATTAAGATGGGGGGGATATGATAATTTCAAAATTTAAATCGTCTCGATTACCAACTTACCAATATATGGGATATATATTTCTAAATATGACAATAGTCATTCATTCATTTGATGTGTTTGAGCTTTTGATTTTAGCATTTAATTGTGGACTTTTTGAATTTTCCTCGGAGTTCAGTAATTTTGTGATTTTATTTTTTATCAAAGTTTCTGGTAAATAGATGACCGCGTATGTCTAAATCGAGGTATAAGTCTGAAAAGGAGGCTGCGGCAAAATCTATGTCTGATTTTTCTTTAATTTCTAGTTCTGGGGGATATATTATTGGAATCCAATTAGAAAAGTGTGAATTGTTAATGGAAAGAAAAACATCAACATATTCAAATGTAATTTAAAGGATTATGCTACTTTGATCTTCTTGTTTTTGACAATTGTCTAAAGGAACTCCGACTCGTATAAAATAAGATGGGGCCGCCAAGGAGAGGCACACAGTTCGTTCTTATAGGAATGCCGACAATTTGGTAAAAAGACTACCTCCAAATTTAACATATATGTTGTCAATAAGAAACGTCAGTATACTTATCACGTGTACCTCTATGTAGCATATTTTACCTTTTTGTTCACTATAACAAAATACACAGTGTGGTATCCCAAAGTAATACATTTATAGTGTATGCTACCATTTTTATGCTGAAAAGCATTGTGAGTTATCTCTTTTAGACGATTTTTCAATTGCACATCGGCAATGATAAAATACAGGGTTAAAAAACTGAAATTTTGATAGAACTAATTTGTTTTACCTTTTTTTTTCGCTTTTTATAAAATATGCCGAATGGTATCCAGAAGCAAATAAACTATTTTATGTCTATTACAATTGTACAATTGTCGTCTTTATCCCAAAAGGGTTGCATAACGAACGTAGTGCGTTTCAACTCCTGTTTATTGATTGAAACCAATTTAAAGGTTTTCGATATTTGTTGATAATGCTTGATCTTCTCATATTTAATGTCCATTGCCATTGCTGAAGTTTGAAATATTGATTTATCAAAGCCAGTTAATAATTGCATATGACTACTTTTGTTCAAGTTATCATGAGTAATTTTAATGTTCATATGACGTAATACAAATGAGGAAAACAAGACTTTCCTAGCTATACATGTACTTTTTTTTACTTTTAAACAGGGAAAGCTTATTGTTTGTCAACATATACTTTTCCTCCCTACAAGAAGAGGTAACGGAAGAGGAACTTGCATATACGGTATATATTATATTAAAACTCTAGTTCTGTCAATTGATTTAACAAATTGAGACTCGCATTTTTAACAATAGTTAAATAAGGTTTCATATGGAATAGTTCAAAGATTGGTCCATGATACTTAAATAAGACCGTTATAGTAAATACATTTATGTATGATATGTTTTTATTTAAATTATTACTGCTGTATAATTGAAAATGTTTGTTTTCAAAATTTGTGAAGAATAATTGCAAGGTTCCATTAAAATAAATTCTAAACTTTTAATTGCATGGTTTGCTAGTTCTATCATTCCATTCTGCTATATGAATGGAAAATAAGACAAGAGTTAGCATAAGTGTCTATTGTGTTTTGTTTTTATTTTAAAATCGATAATATAGAAGAGTAAAATAAGTCTTTAATCTGATCTAAAGTATAACCTAGCGTAATTTAACCCCTAAATTTAAGAGGTTTGCATGACACACAACATTTGGATTGCGATGGACACAGATCGGTACACTTCATTAGGATCCATAAAATAGTTGTTAAAGGATTTCTTATATTTCTTTTAATGTTCAGATAGCACTCCACAGTTTAAAAGCGTTATTGAAATTAAAGAAAAGTTTAATCATCTACAATTCCTGGCTTTCTAATATGTTAAGTTATCTATTAATGTCATACATGTGTCTGTGTATGTATCAGTATCTTCCATTTATTTGATTTTCTGAAAATAAAATGGTGAAATATGAAATTGTTTGTGTATCCATGGTAGCATTCTGCATTTATTTACCGTACAAATTTGCAAAAAAGTAGCATTGAAATGTCACATATCTGCACCCAGTTTGTTTCAAACTACTATTTAAATACCTTCTAGAGATATCTAGTCTAGCATAAACTGTCAAATGATTAGTTCAAATGTAACGTCAGGAAAAATACCTCGACCAAAAAAATGTAACTTGACTCAACCAAAAACTTTAACCTGAAGCGAGAGAGACGGACGGATAGACGGACGCATAGACTAAAACGTGATGCTTCTAGTTTGGGCTTAAAAAAGACATTTGTCTTTCGCCTCATTTTAACGTATTATCAAAATTCAAAATTCTTGAGACAAAAAGACAAAAAAACATTACATTAATTTCTAGACCAATGTCAGGTATGGATATAAAAATACGGAAACATCCCATAATGCATACATCACATAATCTTGAAGTTCATATAAAACCACTGAGAAAACTATTTTGATTTTCAGCTATCCAAAAAATAGATTGCATTGCACACTAGCTTTCATATTTGAAAGACCAAATTGCGAAACTCCACACTTAACTGTGGAGTGCTCCCTAAAAATTGTCAAATCAATTATATCAACTACAAAAGTATTTAAGTTCTTTTTCGACACCGATGATAGGAATTGACGTTTTTTCGCTTTTCATATAATTAAACTTTTTAATTACTTTAGTTAACATGAAACAGTTTATTGCCAATAACCTTATAAATGAGATGCAATTTCTACGCGTAAAGATGTATCTGTTAAAATATGAAAACATAAACAATTTAAAATTGAAAGAATATTTGTTATGATGTTTTACAGATTGAAAACTTTTGGTCTGATATTGGAGGATCTCTAGGACTGTGGGTTGGCATGTCTGTAATTAGCTTGGGTGAAGTTCTAGAACTTGGAATTCTTATTCTACGATTCATTAAAAAGCGAAGTGTCCGGTTGCTTTCTACTGATCATAAAAGAGGTGAAGCTGAAGACAAACTGAACGATGGTTTAAATCAAATAATCAAAGGTTTTAACGGTATGAATGAGGAGAAACAAGAAGGAAGAACTGAATTTAACGATGGTTTAAATAAAATCCTAAAAAGCATCAACATGCTAACTGCCGAGCAACAAAAGCGAGAAAATGATGAGAATGCTAATTACAGTGAGATCTCCATTGTTGAAAATGCACTACCAAAACAGTATAATGTATTTCCAGATCATGTATTGTAATGAAAGTATCCACACTCTTTATATATAATTATATTAATTATATAGAAATGCAGTTTACACTGTTAAGTAACCATACACAACGTATTGATATTTTAAGATATTGTTTTACATATAGTTTTTTAATTGTTTTGACATGAGTCCACGTGAAGTTTTGTTTGGTGTCTAGATTTTTGTCTGTGATGTAAAAAGTATGAATCATTATGTATGACATTGTATATTGTGATTATGTAGTTAAGAACTATGATAGACTGTGAATAGATATGTACCTTAATCTTTCAGTAACTTTAAATTTTAGAAATCATACGTGTTAGAACGGTGAAGTTGGATAGTCGATTTAAAAATGATTGACTTTGATGTTTATACTTTTTAAACGCAAATGGAAAGATTTACTATCGTTAAAAATCAATTTAATAAATGGTGTATGGTTTACCAATGTATAGGCCAGGTATCTTTCATCAACTTTTCAAAATATGTATTTAGTCTAGATGCATGATTTTTTTTATTAGTTGTTAGTGACTTTGAACTAGCTGTCAGTAACTGCGAGTACTCTCAGATCTGTATTTAGTGTCTTTTTGTTGTGCGGATGTTCAAGTACCCGGCCACGTCCACTTGTATTTGTAGTATTTGTATTTTTATCCATCTGAAGAGTTAAGCCTCTTTCTACTGATTTTTATAGTTCGTTCTTATGTTATACTGTTACACCACTGTACCAGGTTAGGGGAGGGTTGGGATTCCGCTAACATGTTTAACCCCGCCACATTCTTTTTTCTTTTAACGTGAGTAATATATTTTATTGCACTCTATTGCTGTTAACAATTTACTTAGTGTACATCATTGCACTAAGTATCCCTGATATATTAGTTATCCAGGGAGAATATCTAATAAAAGTAAATTGATGTAATATTACAATATGTTACCATCTGTATGTATGTGCCTATCCCAAGTCAGGAGCCTGTAATTTAGTGGTTGTCGTTTGTTAATGTGTTACATATTTGATTTTCGTTCATTTTTTGTACATAAATTAGGCCGTTAGATTTCTCGTTTGAATTGTTTTACATTGTCATTTTGGAGCTTTTTATAGCTGACTGTGTGGTATGGGCTTTACTCATTTTTGAAGGCCGTACGGTGACCTATAGTTGTTAATTTCGGTGTCATTTGGTCTCTTGTGGAGAGTTGTCTCATTGGCAATCATACCACATCTTCTTTTTTATATTGTGATTATTCATATTGAACACTAATTAATTGTATTTTGATTCCTTATTGTCTCATATAAATTAAACTGTTAACTATGAAATTATGCCAAGTTTGTTTGGTGCTTAATCATAGTGTAATCTTATTGTTTCTAACAGCTATGACATCAAAATAAAAATAAAAATCTTTTAAGATTGTCATGTAAACAAATTATGTCAGTTAAGGTTGCTCATCCTATTGATATAACGGAACTGTAAGCACCTGTCGTGCAGGTGAGAGGTTTAGCTAGGTATAAAACCAATTTAACAAAGAATTTTCTTCGTAGATAGGCTGTACCAAGTCAGAAATATATCGGTTGTTTTCCCATTCGTGCCTTTGGGTGATATATTCTAACTTTTGATTTTGTCAGGTTTCACAAACTCCCCCCTTTAGTATTTACGTTGGAGTTCGGTATTTTTGTAAATTCATCTTTGTTATACTTTTTTTAATAAACAAAGTATTTGTTATTCAGTTTACTTTCAATAATAACTATGTCAGAACATTATCAATATAATCGCCTGTATTGAGCAAATAAAATACACAAGAGGCATCATTTTACATGTATATTGTAGATGTAGTAGTCAGTGCGTTTAGAATAGAGGTACAGCAAATTAGTTTCAATACTACTTTTTACCTATCAAAGATCCATCTCTAAATTGACATATTAACAAATGGACACGCTTAGGTTTTTTTTTAACTATATTTAACTATAATGAATTGATACATAGAGATTTGAATAAAAATGTCTATTACAATAAACACATTATTTCAGTTCAAATTAAAAAAATATATAAAACAACGTTTGTTTGAGTTGAATCATTTTAATATATCTGGAGTCATTTTAGACATTTCATTTGTAACATTAAGTTTTTAAGGTGTGTCTTAATTATAGAATAAGGATATGTGTTGTAATTGTCAATTTTACAACTATCCAACTGAGACCAAATGATCACCGTACGGCATTCAAGAATTAGCAAAATCCAAACCGTTTTGTCTTTTTAAAAGCTCTCACATGCTAATTCATAATATCAACCAATTTAAACTTAACATCCATGACAAAACAATATAGACGAAGAACAAATGTAACATACAGCAATCACTAAAAATCATTGAATAACAGGATCCTGATTTGGTATAGCCATATATATAATGTAGCAAAGTTAACATGTCTGTAAGCTGTCAATCCTTCTCCTAACTCCTGAAGTTGTGTAATAGCAAAACATAAGAACAAATAGTAAAAACAGTTGGAAATGGCGTGACTAAAAAAATTGGCCCGAATAACAAAATCAATCAAAATAACGACAATGAAACAAAGTACCGTTCTGAGAGTAATAGCACTTACTGAAAGCTAGTTTTTCTAGTTCATTGTAATAAATATATTATAAAATTTGTCCAGTACAAGATTAATAGAAGCAATATCATTGAAAAGCACTTGAGCACGGAAGGATGAAAGCAACAAGGGATATGTTTCTATTTCATTATAAAAGTTATAAGAATGGCATAAGTGTCCTGAGTTGGAGTTTTACGTGCCATATACATGTACCACATTACCCCTTTTGACTATCTAGACCATATGTAAAAAAATTATGTAGAGTTTTTTAAAATGTTAAGCATTTAATTCATAGTTTTTACTCTTTTCGACAAATTTGAATTGTCTAGCTAATTTTGATCAAAGTTTAAAAGGTCAAATTTGGTAATAAAATTTGTTTACGATTGTATGTTTTAGAATGTTTTTTAAAACATGTATCTCTTTCACTCCAAGAACTCTGATAATTCCTTATCGTATCTATTAATTTCCCAAAAGATATGACAGAACCTCTCCAGTAGCGGTTCTTTTTATCAAATAATCTCTCTTGAATAAATGACTTTTAAGAACTCTCCCTGAAAATCAACTTTATTCTGCAATCACATATTTCCGATACACAAGGAGAGTAATATTGTTGATGTATAGCATTCCAAAAGAATGGTCAAAGTACAAACAATTACAAGCTACAGTCTTTGTGCCAATTTGAGCTGACCTTAAAATCGCAATCTGGGTCGTCGTGGATCCAAACTCATACTACCTAGCAATATGTAATGTATGGTTTAGGCATTTTACTTTCAATCAGCTAAACTAAAACTTGTACTCTATATAACTCGAGTAATTCTCTCCAAATTTAATCAATGGAGTTTTGTCGTTACTTACATTTAAAAAAAACTACCATTAACTTTTCTAATTTACAAGGAATATTGATACAGTAAACATCTTCGTTTTGAACTTCTGAGTTCAAAGATCAGTGCAGTTGTTGTCTTTACGACTGACGCTTAATAGGAAGCAATGTGATTTAATTTCACTGATTCAAAAGCAAAAAGTCAAAAGACATTCATTAGCATGTCACGGAATCGATCATGTCACATTCGACTGAAATGTCATGAGAATAAAACAAATAGATAAGAAAACAAAACAAAATAATAACGTTTACTGTTTCAGAGATTTTTCAAAAATAAGAGCAATACTACACGGGGATATAACCCCTAAATTGAAATGAGTTATGTTACAGTGGGTTTTTTTTTGGTAATTTGTGACACAAAACACAACAACATTTGACGTACAGATAGAATATATAGAAAATGAAAATTGAAAGGTCTTTGCATGTGAATAGCCTGCAGTGTTCAGTAAGTTAGTGTGCAGTAATGCATGCCAATCGTACATTCAAACGTACGTATTTAGCGGAAGTAAACAAACATGTACATGAAGGCAGGGATGTCGGAGAAGTTGCAAACATTTCCATTTTTTTTTAAGATAATTATAATCATTCATAAATACTAAAAACAAACATTTTTTTGTTTATTTTTATTTAAATATATTATCTTACTTCTTCAATTTTCTCAGGTTTTCTTTTAACCTTGAAATGTTTGATCTCAGAGAATTTTTTGCTGATATATTAATGATACCTAAATTTACATTGATCTCTTAATCGTGTTATCGCCTCTGATCGAGGATAAAAACCAAACAGATAAAATCATCAGTTATAAGTTGGTTCTTTTTTTCAAAAAGTCTGATTTAAAGGTAAATAGAAATTCAAATTACAAAAATACTGAACTCAGATGAAAATTCAAAATCAAATCTTCCTAATCCAAGGCAAAATACAAAGCTACAACACATCACATGAATAGTTAACAATAGTTCTATTGCTGACTTCGTACAGGTATGGTCTTCTGAGAAATAATGGATTGACACCTTTCTATTTATCTTGTAACTACAACGAAAGAAACAAATTTAAAGTTTCTTGATTAAGATTATAATACCATTTTACGTATCATGCTAGCTAAACCTCTTACTTGTATTGCAGTTGCAACAAATTCCATTATATTTACAATGATGTGTGAAAAAACAACAACATCATAGGTAAAACTTTCAAATATAAGGGTACATCAGTTAAAATGGTGTTATAATCTTAATCAAGAAACTTTAAATTTACTTCTGTCATTGTAGTTACAAGATAAATAGAAAGGTGTCAACTCTCAATGCAGATCCTTATTTTCCATCCATATCATTTTGCGACTTGAATCCACTAAGCCATAGAAAGATAGAAGAATATAAAGATGATGTCGAACTAGCGAGCCATTTGATAAACATAATAAAAAGAAACCAAGCTGCAGTTGATGGATTAAAAAATGGAACTGTTGATATACGTAATGTATGTGATTTAATGATAATATATCGATACACAATGCAACACATCGTCCTGAACATTCATTACAGGTTGCATTTCTGTAAATATTTACAATACAATTTCCCATAGGAACTCCTTTTACGGCTAAAACTGTATCACGTTTACTATGAAGTTTTGAAAGAAATCTAATCCTAGAATTGAAAGTTCATATGCACCACAATTTTTTGCAAAGGTCAAAATATAGGGCTGTGCGGCATATTTCAAACGTGTATATGCCCCGAACTTCTCAGAGTTTAAACTAACAATAATTTTCTTAACTACCCCTACCTCGAATGAAAGGTTACCAAAGATTTTAAAGTAAATAATATGCACATGTATATTTACTGGTAACATTCCCAAGTTATGTCTCTGTGAGATGGAACCCAGAGAGCATAACTGGGATCCAGTATGTAAACAAAATTAATTTTCTATGAATATTCAAGATCTCCCCAAAAGAGGTGTGTTTTAAGAAACAGCTGTATTTACAAAGTGCAACCTACATACTTGCCACTGAATGATAAGTAATCGACAATGAACTCATCAATAATACAATGAATATGAAAAAAACTATAATAGATTAAAAGATATAATGGGAAAGGCTATTTATTCAGTATTTTTTGTTTCGTTTTTTATAATTTTTTATTCAATTATCGTAAGTATTGAGATAGCATTCTCAATTTACATACATCATATGGTGTGTTATTTTATTTTTGTACAAACTGGAGAATATTATCTCTCTATAAAACTCCTCAGACATATATACCAGGATAATAACTGGTCACACTAACTATGTATTGTGCCTATAAAAGATATCTCTAATTCGAAACAATTAGCACATTAACACATTAGTGATTTGAAAATCAGTCATGTATTTAGTTTTTGTGAAAAATGCAAATTTTTCATATAACAAATATTCACATAACATTTGTAAACACCTTATTCAGTCTTTTTTTTATTTTTAGTTAAGCTCTTTAGTCGATATTTATTAACATTATGAAATGCCTGTACCAAGTAAGAGATATAACCGTTGTTTTTCATTCGTTTGATATGTTTGAGCTTTTAATTAGCATTTTGATAATGTACTTTCAGCTTTGAATTTTCATTAGATTTTGGTATTTTGGGTTTTAATCTTTTGATCAGATGTCTTTGTCCGAATTACACACGATTTTGTAATGGTATAGCAAACATGTATAACTCAATAAGCTTGACAATAACTGGATATACACTACATCCTTTAAAATTATGAGCCTCACTTCATATTTTAAAAGTTGTAAAGTGGTTAAAAGCAGAAAAGGAATCATTTACTTTAGGTTTGACATCAATGTTTTACGTGCTGTCAATTAAGAACAGTATTGAAGCTCCTCTTTTATTCATGCTATATATGGAAACGAAGATTTGTTTTTCGATATACATGTTTTCCTTTCATCTCTGGATTTGATTTAGTTTTGGATTAGTAAGGGTGATGGGGTTTAAGAAATTGATATTAGATGTAAATTATCGTTTTGAACTACAAAACTGTATATACAGTATAGTCAAAAGTAGCTAGTTTGAAGGAACCCTAAGTTCATCAAGTATATGAGTTTATCTAACAATTTTTATACTTCAAAGTGTCACTTGAAATGAACATGATGAACACACATTGAATCTAAATAGCGTGTTGCTTGTACAAAATACAGGCAAATCAGTGGCACCATTATTCAATTCTATGATTTCGACAATGATATTTATTGTTTAATCATTATCTGTAATATTAATTTGTGTGGTAGCAGTTTTTGTTAGATATTGTTGTGTTTTTTTGCCATTTGTTGTTTGTATATTTTTAAGAAATTACATGGAAAAAAGAAGTAAAACTACAAAAATAATGAACTCCGTTGAAAATTTAAAAAGAAAAGATGGCAAATGGCAAAATCAAAAGCTAATACAAATGGAAAACAAATGTTATATTCTTGACTTGATACAGGCATTATTTATGTAGAAAATTGGTGCATGAAACCTGGTTTTAAAGCTAGCTTAATCTTCACTTATTTGACAGTTGCATCAAATTCCATTAAATTGTCAACGATGTGTGATCAAAACAAACATACAGTATAGTACAAATGTCAAAATTAGGGGTACAGCAGTCAACCTTATGTAAAAATCGTAATAATTATAAAAACAGACAACTATGTAACAAAGAAGCACAATATAAGACAAACATACACAAATCTACATTGGTACAAAACACAATTACGGGATGTTTAATTACACAGCAACATCATACATGTATCAAAGAAACATAAAAAAGGCATATAGACAAATCACATTTAATCTAGCAAAAATGAAAGACAAAAATACAAAATAGTTTTACAAAAGCACAAGCAATCAGCACTAAATAAGACAGTTAATGCGATGCATGTTGTAAAAAGACAAACACAACAATTGGTATGATTTATCAAAACTGTACAAGATTACAATTATATGTTGTCACGAATAAGAATATATCCTTCAGCCATTACGTCAATTCATTTACAGATGCTCTTATCAAATGAAAGTTGTCAAACTCATTTTAATAATGAAGGTCATATTCATTAATTCCAAATTAGATCAAAGCATTGTCATGACAGTAGTTTTCCGTTTGTGTGATTTATTTACTAAAACTAAATTTGGCTATGTATTCTCTTTGTTTAAGACCAGCATATATGCGCAGTTACTTCAGTTCACATAAATAAAGTAGAAACAGTGCTATAATCAACGAAAAACTGACAAGTTTATGTTACCACAAAATAAATCTAAACTTCATTATCATGAAGGATATTCTAATTATAGACAACAACAAAACACGCTGTCTGTATCTTAACAGTGATCTGGACAAAGTATGGTTGAAAATTATAGAGTCCATATCTATAGCTACCAAAGTATATGTCATTTTTACTCAATTTACTCCTAGACAAAAACTCATATACAATTTATCTTAATCATTTATATCCTAAAATTTAATGGGGGAAAAGCTTTAACATTAAATATTCAATTGAGGATTTAAATGAGGGTGGCGAGGCGTTTTCATATTACTTTTTTTGTGACAGAAAATTTGATAATTTCGTTGTATATTGATTTAATGTTTTGATATATGATAATAAATACAAGAATGTGTGGTGTTATTGTCAATGAGACAAATTTCAACTAGAGACCAAATGACGTAAAGGTTGGTAAGTATGGTTCATCGTACGACCTTTTCAATGATAAAAACAATTGCTTATATAAAAAATTTCATGCGTTTAATTACTTTTAATATACAATCGACTATAAAGAAATCGTAGTAGATGAGTGTAATTTTCATTGTTGACGATTCTAGAAATAAAAATCAATTTCAAATAAAAGATTTTAGATTTTATAGCTAACTAAAGGCTTTTAAAAATATTTACATAACATCTTTATCGTTGTTAGTTATACAAAATGATTTACGAAATTTGATCAGAGAACAACGTAGTTTGCGTTTTATGTATCATATAAGTGAACACAAGCTACTTCAAAGTCCTATTGAAGTTATAATGCTAAACGTGTCAAGATTTCAAAAACCTTTTTGCATAGTGTTTTTCGTCTATTCGAGGTCGTTTAAACAATGGAATGCATATCTATTGTTCGGGATTGGATAGGGGTTTTTTTGGGGGGGAGAGGAGGGGGTCTCTAGATATTGATAATTTTAATAAAAATATAAATATTTGGCATATTCTGCGGCTTGACAATTGTTCACCAAATCTCATCAAACTGACCAAAAGCCACATCCTATGTTTTAACTGATACATTTTGTGAATTGACCCACGGCAAAACTGGTAGCACTATGAGATAGCTTGCCATGAAAGTATTCCTATTTCATGCTGATTATGTAACTCCTTTTGATTTCATTATTTTGCAAATGATTTTGTTCGAAGCATTTGAATCAGTACGTTTTAGTTTTCCTGGTGACTTTGGAACTTTGGATGAATTTTTGAAATAAAAACCTATACCATCGAGTGTTATACCCTAAACATAAAATTAGAGACAGCTTTTGATGTATCACAAATCATGCACTGTTTTTCTGCTATCTTTCTTTTCACTTTGTTAAACACTTTAAGTTGTGTTTTATGATGAATTTATCACAGATTTATCTCCGATATATATAGTTTTGATAATCTCCGACTGACGAAAAAAAGAAATCGGTTAACAAAATCTCATTTTGTATGGTTTCCAATGCTCCTGCAATTCGTACTTTATTTTACCGTTTAACTTTCTTTTAATTTGAGCGTCACTGATGTGTCTCTCGTGCACGATTCACAATCTAGTCAAAAAAAATGTTAAACCTGGTTTCTTAAGAGTTTTTAAGATACATTACATTAGTATTTGAACCGTTATTGGTGGGCTTTGAAAACACAAATTGACAAATATGAATAAATAACATACATCAGCGTAAGGACAAGTGTAGGTATAACATTTCAAGCCCATAACCATCCATTAAACTATAGATGACTACATCAGAGTCAATCACAGTCAATCACAGATCTCCGATCGTTTCTTTATACCATACATGCCGATACATTCAACATAATTCAATATCTAAGCATAATATTTCATAAGATTAATTTCCCCAGTAACCAATATAAATTGGCATCCAGCCTTCAAATATGATTTACAGATACTGGTCTGAAATTGAGCAGCCACGTACTTTGAAATAATTACACATCGGTTTCATATGATGGTTCTTATGAGCAAACAAACTTAATTCTTTAAATATATAAACAATAAATCAGATCGATGCCCGGTGTCATATCTAATTTTTTATTGTTTTAAAGAGTTTTTGAAAATCACCAGAGTTGTTAATTTCGAAAAAATCCCAATTTCAGAAATGTTGAAAATATGCATTTTTTCGCAAAAAAATTCAAAAAAATTACAAATTTGGTTGACATGCAATCTTCACTAAAATGAAGCTTAAACCAAGTTCTATCAATGTTATATTTGAACATTAATGAAAAATGCATGATTCTATTCATAAGCAGGCTCTGATTTGTGGTGATTTAGCTGTTTTTTGAAAGATTTTACCAAGCTTAACGACCAAAAAATAGAGTGTCCGTTACCATGGCAACCACTCATATTTTCCCACTTGAATTTTTTTTTTGAGCAGTATTCATTTACTGCTTCTACTAGGCCAATTATAGATAAAATCTGAAACCATCATGTCTCGCACTTTGCCTGGTTCTTACAAAGAGCTGTACTTAATATCTCCCTCAAGCGCTGCCTTCACGGTACACAACTATTGAAATTTTGAATGTCCCCAAATGATACGATATTCCATAGCTTGCATTTCTCATCATGGTTTTTTGATAGTGGGTTGTAATTTACAAGGCCGCTATTGAACAAATAGTTTTAAATGGTGAAGTTGAAAACTTTACAGATGGTGGACAGTAATGGAATATCCGTTTCACATAGGACAGCTGATATCATCGTATTGTTGCCATTATCCTGTATTTTCCTTAAGTAATGTTGCTTACCATACTTGAATTATCACAAAGTTTGTAATTATATGAGTAACATGACGGGTCACCCGGATGGATCAGGATCTTGTTACACTTTAGGAGTACCTTAATTCATCTCTGGTTTGGGTGGGATTCGTGTTAATAAATTTTAATTTTGAATGTAATGATGTATACTGTTGTTTGTCTATTCGTCGCTTTTTGTTTTTATTTGGGGTTTTTTTGCCATGGCAAAGTCAGTTTTTTTTACTTATGGATTTTTTTTATACCTAAGATGTTTTTCACCTTTTTTCTTCTTAATTTCGTTATGTATATTTACCCATAGTATTCATTATGAAACTGCGTTTTCGAGAAAAATGTGACTATTCAGAGCTTGCCCTTTCTGAAAGTAAAATGTGATTGGTAATGTACATTTGAGAACATTGTTTTTGATGTATATGTATTTAACAATATTTATAAAGGATATCATGTAGGCTGGCATGTTTAATGTACTATGCTAGCATTTTATTCATTTCTTCCATAAAGGAGTTTTTAAATTCTCACATAATATCCATGTATTTGCTAGATTTTAAGTTTCTTTTTTATTTGCATTTCTTTACAATATATATATATATATATTTGTTTGTATTTTATTTTATGCATCTTACCCAGACATTTATAATAAAGACGACCTGCACAGTGAAGGTATGTATCAACACTAAAATTATGTCTTTAAACATGTTCATTCTCTTGTTTTGTATTCTCATGTTTCTACTTGTTTAACTACTTTACTATGGTTTTTCTTTTCTCATAGTATATATAACTATTTTTTATTTTTTATGTTATCGTATCTAAAATTTTGTGAGCGCGTTTGTATCTTCTCTGTTACCTTTACACTTCCATGGTTTTATGTGAATACACTATATTTTATAGACAAATCATATATATATATTGACAAATGAAAAGAAAATGCCACATTCATTGGCATGGTTAACATATTCTCCATACATTATGAAACAGTTATTATTTATGTATGTGCCTCGTACAAAAATACTATATAAAAAAGAAGACATGGTATGATTATCAATGACACAATTCTTTACATTACACGAAACCGTATGACAAAGAAATTAACAATCGTAGGTCATCATACGGTCTTAAACAATGAACCCCTTCCACATCGATTTGTCAACTGTATATTTGCAACAAATTATTAAAAGTAAAAATAAACTGAACTATTTAAGCAATCAAATGTATATAAACTCATCATAGATACCAGGACTAAATTTAGTAAATACGCCAGACGCGCGTTTCGTCTACAAAAGACTCATCAGTGACGCTCGAATCCATATTGATCATGATATGTGCACGTTTTCATTAAGATGACAAAATGACGACGATTATCTCTATCAACATTCACCAGGAACACACAAAGCCGACTATTTGAATGACAATAATGTATAAGAACTGAAACGTTTGAAGAACCAAAAATAAAAACCAACTTCATCTAAGATGAACTTTCTATATTTATATTTCCTAATTAGCCGTTGCTTTTAATCACTGAATTAACGTCTTTAAAATATATTAAGAAGAAAACAAAGTGAAGCCTTTAAGTAGGCTCGCGGGTATAAGATTTTCAGAAAAAAATAAAACAGTTATTTTTCATTACAAACTTTATAAATTACCTTTAGTAGTTGTTACTTTATCATATGGTACAAAGATCATTCCAAAAAAATTATTCGTGTTGGCCCCAGGTGACTTTTAAAATGTAGATATCATTGAAAAAGCTCCAAATTATCTCCCTTTGGTGCAAAAATGCCATTTTTGTGGTATTACAATTGAAATAATTTTTTTTAACTCATCGGTGACCTATATTTTTTATTGTTGTTTTCAAATAAGCTGTACATAAACTAAATAAATGTGAAATTTAAACGATTTCTGTAATTTAGTTCTTTATTTATTTCGATATTACCGCCTTTTTTCCCATTAGTTCAACAGAAAAAAAGGACATTAACAAAAATGTTTGCGTCTTTCGAAGGCATATTGTGAGCGTTCATGAACGGTGATTCCTTTTTTATTTCATTTTCCTATTAAGTATAAGATTAAGTTCATTTATAGAAAAAAAATTAGCGAAATCCTATATTGAATACAAAAATTGATTAAGAACCGCGAGCCCCTACAAATACAAACAAATCACTATTTTTGATAGAAACACAATACAAAACCTCTCTTTTTGGCAGTAAATATCGTTTCTCAGCCGACGATAAATGTAATTTTCGTCACATTATCAAAATGATAAGTATAACTTGTATTTTAAATAACTTATAATTTTACTGCATTTGTAGAAATTGAACAACAGTTTCGGAGAGAAATGAATTATTTTGATATCAACATCACGAAGAAAGCCCTGTTGAAGTTATCTCGTTTTAAGTTGCAAATATGAAGGTGAATTGTGTAATGAAAGGTAAATCTATAAATAATTTTCATTAGAACAAATGTTCATTATGTCGTAACATGTGAACTTTTCTTTTGATATCGTTACTTGTAATTTAAAAATATTAATCATAATAAAACAAAGTGAGGTATCCATCCATGACACAAAAGCTATACATATAAGAAGATGTGGTATGAGTGCCAATGAGACAACTCTCCATCCAAATCACAATTAGTAGAAAGTAAATCATTATAGGTCAAAGTACGACCTTCAACCAGAAGCCTTGGTTCTACCCGAAAAGTAAGATATAAAGGGTCTCAATAATGACAAGTGTAAAACCATCCAAACAGGAAAACAAACGATCTAAACTATATAAAAAACGAGATACGAGAAATACTTTTGAACAACATCAGCAACCGACAATCAGTGAATAACAAGTTCCTGACGTTAGACAGGTGCGAACAAATGTAGCGGGTTTAAATGTTTTGACAGGCGTCAACTGTCACCAAAACATAAAGTAGTGGAGTAACATTACAATATAGAAAGAAACACTTTAAAGTACAAATTAAAATGGCTTAACTTTATCAAAAACACGTATCAACAAGAACAAATAAACATATATTGCACGGATAATTTTGATATTTAACAATATCAAAAATACAATATTGATAAAAAAAAATAAATAGGGAAGATATTGAACAATCTATAACCTTGGACAAAACGGCGTTCAATAAAATTACGTACACATTATTTTTTTAATTTTATTGTAAAAATAAAAAAGCACACAGACCACGGAACCTTGGATACACAAAACCAGGTACAAGGCAATAATTATATGTTCTCAAGACCAGTCTTGAAATATATTCAAATGAGTACATATTGTCAAGTCTTTTTTTTTTTCGTCTGAAACAGTACTGTCAAAATCAGTACTGAAACAGTACGGACAAAATCAGAACTGAATTTATAGAATTAGTAAATGTACCGTTTTTGTATAATGAATTAACAGAAAGTATAACATTACAAGTTTTCTGTCTTGCCGAACAGAACTGATATATACGAGGGTAGAAATGTACCAACAAACGTTAGTAAATTCTTGGTATTTCATTGATTTGTTTTTATTTTATATTTAGTCAACATCTGAATAATTTCCATTAGTTATAATTCAATCAGCAACCTTTTCATATATTTCATCTTCAAACAATTTTGAAAGAAACCGAATATGTCTGACTCTTATTGTAGTTCATTTATGCCATTTCTAATCCATATTATGGCCAATGCTATAGGTTTCCAAGAAAACCTTTAGTAACAAAGCACAATGGACAGTTATTTGGAACATCACAATAAAATAGAAATATAAGTATTTTAATTTAAGTATATACAATATGTAAATGTGGATAATAGAACATTTTTTTTTTATAGCATACTACGATACTGGGTTCATGACTTTGGGTTGAAAAGTTGTGGTACAAGATACATATTTCAAGCATCAATCGTTATCAAAAATATGTATTCAAGTTAAAACGAGTTAAAAAAAATGCTTACAAAAATGCCGAGCTAATAAGATAAATAAATTATTTCTTGTCGAAGGGTTATATTCTATGAATCTATAATGTGTTTTGTTAACACAACTCCTTATGTTTTATAACCACTTGTTTTTAAAGCATTCCAGCTATTTCTGAATGTGAATCAGAGTGATTACATATCATACGTCGCTGATGACCCGGGTGTCGTTCTGTCGATACATGAAAATGGCTACAGACCATATTTACAGAGTAATGGATTCTCAGTATCCCCAGGATTTAAAACAGATATATTATTGTTTCAGGTACGTTGCTTATCATTTGATATATTATATGATGATTTCATTTTTGACGAAGTATGTTACATTCTCATATAGAATAGCATAACAGAATTACAGAAAAAAAAATATGACGTAAATTTATTTTAATTGGCTAAATGAATGTCGACAAATTTTAATAAATTTTTGGGAATGGAAATGGGGAATGTGTCAACAAGCCAACAACACGACCATAGAGCAGATAACAGCCGAAGGCCATCAATGGCTCTTCAATGCAGCGAGAAACTCCTGCACCCGGAGGTGTCTTCCTGCAGGCCTCTTACAAATATGTATACTAGTTCAGTGAAAATGGACGTCATACTAAACTCCAAATTATACACAAGAAACTAAAATTAAAAATCATACATGACTAACAAAGGCAAGAGGCTCCTGACATTGGACAGGCGCAAACAATGCGACGGGTTTAACATGTTTTTTGAGATCCCAACCCTTCCCCTATACCTCTAGCCAATGTAGAGAAAACACACAACAATACATACAGTAAAACCCAGTTTAAGAGAAGTCCGAGTCCGATGTCAGAATAGGTAACAAAAGAAACTCAACAAAATTAGAATAATACATCAATTAACAAAGGACTACTTCCAGTTACTGACATGTCAGCTCCAGACAACAATTACACTGATTGAAAGATTATCTCTTCATCATATGATTATCAAGCACACTCCCTCCTGTTACAGGTTTATTTTTATACCATCATACATATATGAGAAGAACATAACCTGTGTCATGACAACAAATGGTTTTAGAATAAAAGTGTTTAATTCCGATGCAGAGACCCTATAAGAGAATCAATATTTTAGCCAAAATATGCAATTTTTAATTACTTGACAACAGTATCGTAACTATAGCCCTTCTAAAAAGTCGGTTTAAAGGTTTTGTTAGCTTTTTAGGGTGAATACTGACATTTGTGTGCTTTGTAAAGAATATTAATATAAAAGATTAGATGTGAAATACCTGAACGAATATGATCTGTGCTTGTTGCGTTATATTTTCGAATGATGGCCTTGAACCGATGATACAATTTAGTAAATGTTTTGACTAGTTTTTTGTTTGTTGCTTCTAAAATATGACCTGAAAGAGTTTGAACGTATGTATTCGCATTCTGACTTTTTAAATGCCCATTGAATTAGGTGTGTGAATTTTTTTTTTAATAGGAATATGAGGCAAACTGGTATATAGGGTAGAAAATGAAAACTTTGAACAGGTTCAAAATCATCAATATGTGCGGTCAATTTATCAAGTACTTCCAACAAGTTTTGCCTTCGAAGTTTTAGAATAGCATATTTTTTTATAATCAAATGCATACGCAATATGTTTGTGACGTCTTTAAAAACCAGTGATCAATTACTGAAAATGTTGTATTCAGTTATTCTTTAGTTTAAATCAAAGATGTGAATTTATGACGATTACTGCTAATTGTCAGTTTGAATGTTGATGAATGACACAATTTCTGACACCAACAAGAAATTTAAAAACACGTTATATGATGAGAACATTACAACACCAACCATCAAATAGACGAAAAAATTGAAACAAGCACGAGCCCTTATGCTTTATTAATTGAAATTTGTACATATTCCTTTAACGATGCAGCTATATAATGACGACAAACAACGGTAAAATATATTAAGAGTTAGCTCAGCAGTGAAATAATTGTCAACAACTCATAAGCAAAAGGTTAAATAATAAAAAATGACGAACTCAAATTTAAAACGGAAAGTTCCTAATCAAATGGCACAATCAAAAATTCAAACATTATCAAACGAATGGATAAGAACTGTCATATTCCTGACTTGGTACAGGCATTTTCTAATGAAAACAAGTCTGTGTTGGACCTGGTTTTATAGCTAGCCAAACCTCCCACTTTTGTGACTGTCAAATAAAATATTTGTTTTTCGTTCATTCTTTTATATAAAAAGACCGTTAGTTTTCTCCTTTGAATCGTTTCACATTGTCATATCGGGGCCTTTAGTAGCTGACTATGCGGTATGGGCTTTGCTTATTGTTGAAGGCCGTGCGGTGACCTATAGTTGTTAATGTCTGTGTCATTTGGGTTTCTTTTGGACAGCTGTCTCATTGGGAATCATACCACATCTTCTTTTTTGAAGGCAACAACGAGTAATTATAAACGTTTTGCTTCCATAGATGTGTAATCGGTTTTGTCTGTAATAGAGGTATTTTAATAACAAGTAGCATGATGCAATACAAAATGAAAGTCATAAAGCAGTATTCTGGAAAATGAAGGAAATACTAATCAGAACTCGATAAAAAGGATCGTCGTGACAGAAATTTAAGAGACATTAGAAAAGAAAATCTTTGGTGTAGTTCATATCAACGAATTCTCCCGATGTACATATTACATACAAAGACACAAAAAATAAATACATTGCGCTTTATGATCTTGAAGGCCACAACTTCAATATTTTTCACAGAACACCCATAATTCTTTGTCTTCTTCTTCAAAGAGAAAAAAAGCAAGAATTCGCACTCCAAGATGAATTCAAAAAGGGGAATTCTTTAAAGAACTGACGAAAATTTTAACTTTAATAAACCAATGAGGAAAGTTAAAAACTATCAAATTCCGGACTTGGTACGGTCGTTTACCAAGACAATGTTATGTTAAAAGTGGTTTTATAGCGAGCTAGACCTCTTATTCAAATCTTGAACATATAACTTTATACATCTGAATTTCAAAATTTTTAGATAATGTTACTGAAATTTGTAACGCACTGTATTCAAAAGACTTCATTTAGAACTGAGTTTGCTTTAAGACATAAAATAAATCAAACATTGTTGTCTTTCCAGAAAAGTAATTAGTCAAGACAATGAACATGCCACATACATATTGCATTCTGTTTTCTCAATTGTTTGTTGTCAACTTGTATGATCAGAAATAATATTTATACGTGATCAATATCTCTGTCACTTTTCTATATCTAAAATATTTGCGTTATTTACAAAAGAGTATTTCGAGAACGCACTTATATTGATTTAGAATGTTCACAGGGGTAGACTATATTAACATTGCTATTGATTTAGTTAGTAGGGCATGTGATTTGGTAAGATGAATATAATCTCTTGTGGACCTCGGGTTTGGTAGTTTATATTTACGTTGGGTTGAGCTAAATTGGTGTGAGACTATGTAAGCAAATGAATGGTAGTAGGAGGATGACCTTTTTCCGGTTTGTGATTTTGTATGTAAATGAAAGTATTTGATGTTTGAAAAAAAAACGTAATATCAATTTTCTGTCGTTACATGATACATTTGTTCTTTTTTATAATTCAGAGATACCCGTCCTATAAGGTTTGTAGTTGATGTGGCAAAAATCACATTAAGCAAACTAGGCTTGTAATTTGAAGGCCACGCGTGTGTTTCGTCTAGAAAAGACCTGTCAGTGTCTCAAACAAAAAAGGACAACAGGACAAAATAAAGCTTTTCCCTGTTGTCTCTAAAAATGTTTTTGTTTTATTTTTATTTTATTGAATAGCATAATTAATGTGATATTTCGTTGTCGCTAATTAACTAGATTTCCACAGAATCGTTCGATAATTATTATTAGAAATCAATTTTTCTTTTAGACATGCTTTGAACTGTGTATAGAAAAGATTGTAGAAAAGAATTGCAATTGTTCGCCTACTTTATCAGATGTTAGTTTAGGACTGTGGATTTGTGATTTGCTGAAGGTACATTAAGTAATATATATCTTACATAAATCTTTTTCACTTTCGTGCGTTTGGGGCAAATACAAAATTTCAATACTGGTATCTAGGATCATTTTAATTTAAGCTTTATTTATGTATTGACAATACGGTTTAAACCTCTATTCATAAGTCGCAGGAATTTTTGACATTAGTGTTTGTTTGTGACAGCTTAGGAATTGTTATCTAAAGTAACACAATTGACATCATTCATCATATGAAACATTGTCATTTAGGCCACACCAATTAAATTTCTTGTTCTACGGATTTGTGGACTCAAACAATTGGGGCGAGCGAGCGATTTGAAAATTTAAATAAAAAAATATTTAATTTGCAAAGTTTTGAGGCGAAGCTAGAAAAGTAAAGGCGAGCGATTATAAAGTTTTTTTGTAAACATAAAATAGTAGGCTTTGACAATATAAAAGCTTGATTTATCACTCATCACTTGTAATTTGACATTTCTTTAGTTTATAAAGTAATAATTGAATAATCAAATCTGGTCTATGTATGTGTGACTGACAATGAGACAATTCTCCATCCAATTCATAACCCCTTAATGTTATAAATTTCCCTGTCATGCCTGTTATGAGGGATCAATATACATGATATAAGTTATAATATATTTTGTTTTGAAAAAACACTTTTTAGTATAAAAGGGCTTATATTTTCCCAAAGAACTATAGATATATCTAGTACTAAATAGTCAAAACATAACCAAGAATTTTGCAATATTCCTGAACTTTAACTATGTTTACACATTTACTTTAACAGTTTAATATTATTCACAATATATGGACTCCTCTTATAGTAAAGTTGTTTAAAATATGATGTTTTTCTCATCTTTGTGAATAAACAAATCTAAGTTTTCAAAGGTTTTGTATAGTAGCACTATACAAATCCTTGGTATTTCTATTTTCTTTTCTACAACAGTAAAATGACCCCTTGTCTGAGGGAGGGTTGTTCCCAACCTGATAATAACAAACACCGGTCAAAGTACGGTCTTTTACACAGGGCTATGATCCAGACCAAACAGCAAACTATAAGGGACCCCAAAATTATTAGTGTACACAATTCGAACAGGAAAACCAACTATCTAATTTATCTATGATGAGTTAATTGTATACCCAAATGCCTTAAACGGGACAATACCAATGAACCACATCAACAAACGATAACTGCTGAACGACAGGCCCCTGAATCAATCAGGACAGGTGCATAAACATTTAGTGGCTTTGGATAGTTTTGCTTCTCCAGCATACAATATAGTTGAAGGCAAATCTTTCGGAAGTTCTTTGTTTATTCTAACAACGAACTTTTTTTGATAGGGAATATAAGTAAGGGGGACTGTGATTTAAAAAACAAATGCTGATATCCATCATATATTTACAAAAACATGATGCGAAAAATGGACATGATTACATTTTCGGATGCGGAAGCGGGAATATAAAAAAAATAAAAAAAATCCGTTTTGAAAAAGGTGCGGGCGGGTCCGTCGAACAAGGAATTAAATTGGTGTGGCCTTATAGAATTGTTATTATTCTGTCTGCACCGAAAAGGTGATAATTTAAGAACATCCATTTATTGTATTGGATTGATTATCAATGGCTGTGGGGATCATACTTCTAATTTTAATATAATCTGAAAGGATGTAGTTCAAAAGCTGTTTATGTCGTGTTAAATAACTACATAAAGTAGTCCAACAGTGCAATCGTCCTTTAGGATATGTAAGCCATTACCATGATTACTAGTTTCAAATCATTATTCCGTACCGTTAGTATTCGGTCACAAACTATAAATATGTGGCCCGTTTTTTGATTGTCGTAAAACTTTGACACACTCAACTTACTTCCAGATTTAACGTTTTAATGTCTATAGCACTTTAAAAATCAACGATTACAAGGTAGTACAAGCAAGGCAAAACGATTGTATTGTATTTCGATTCGTTTCAAAGACAGGTTAAAAGCTACTGAATCACCAGAACCTTTTTGAAATAGTAACCCCTTCAGGTTTAATATCTCCCGTTTGATGTTTGAACATATTATCGATATTTTTTAGTAGAAGTGCACCGGTATGTTAAAAATTGACATTTAAAGACTATATTGTGTAATATTATTTGTCTGTTTGTCTTTAATTTTTTTATCCATGACGATGTCATTTTAATTTCAATCTATGAGAGTGACTGTCCCTCTGGTACCCTTCTTTTGAGGAGCTTAATTGAAATGAAATAAAATTTGATTCATTTAATCAACAATCCATCAATGATTAGGTTTGAATTCGGATGTAAAACTAAAACCAACTATCTCATCTTTAAATGCGATTTCATATAAGAAACGCTACATTTAAGATGTACCATTCATACATCGAAAAAAAAAAGTTGGAGGTTCTTTGTATTGAGTTTTTACTGTAGAAAATCCTAATTTAAGTAGTTGTTGCATAAGATAATGATTGATAAGCAAGTTTACAGTTCTAAGACATATAAAACAATTTTTGCGTCAAAATTTATGTAGCAGTGTTTTAATTTCACATTGAACATTACATACTGATTGAAACGTCAGACAAGAAACGTATATAGCTAGAATATAATTAATCAGTGTTTAAATATTAATTTTGTGTAGTTTTTTTTTACATAAAAAAGAGGCTTAAGATAAGACAAACATTATACAAATCACAATATAGACAAAAAGACTGAGCCACAAAACCCCCATCAAAAACAGGGGGTAGATATCATGTGCTCTAAAAGGGTAAGCAGATTTTGTTTGACATATGATACACATCGTATTGCTCCCATGAGTACAAACCCTGTGATAAGTATAATTTGGTAGGTCGCATTCGGGACAATTGGAACAGATCCATATATCATCATATATGAAACAAATATTTGATAACGGTCAACATATTTGTGGTTGTGTCCGTAAAGTTTTCAAAGGAATAATTTCAACATCTATTTTTAACCGTTTTAAAAAGGACGAATCAAATGTTATAAGTCAACTGAAGCATTCAAGGAAAATTTCATACATATCTATAGACTGCAATACATTCCCCGAGGGTATCAGCAGCCCAGTAGTCAACACTTCTATCAATTATGTGGTCATTTTTATAAATTTCCTGTTTTCAAAAGATTAAATTTTTCGAGAAAAAAGGATTTTCTTATCCCAGTGCATAGATTACCTTAGCCGTATTTGGCACAATTTTTTGAATTGTCGATCCTCAATGCTCTTCAACTTTGTACTCGTTTGGCTTTATAAATATTTTTATATGAGCGTCACTGATGAGTCTAAAGTAGATTAAACGCGCGTCTGACGTACTAAATTATAATCCTAGTACCTATATAACTATTCAAAACTGTTCAGACAATTCGTCTAAAGTTAAATTACAAATTGTTCACTCTTATTATTCTAATGTCCTTACTGAACTGCATGCAGGTCAAATGTCAAATGTCAACACAGGAACTGAATGATATTCGCTGCTTGGTACAAAATTTCAAAACTTCAAAGATTTTAAATTCAGAAATTAAAGAGAAAACATGTTGTATCAACTAAAATCAATTGATCAATATATTGATATAGTAGATCTCAGATATCCCCGTCTCACATTATAACTAACCATGATATGATGACTCAATTACAAACTGTTAAATAATGCTTACATATGATATATACTTATGCCCCTGAAATCTCTAAGATTGCAGCCGTATCTAGAAGGTTTGTGTCATATCTTGATCTTTCTTGACACAAACTTAAATTTTGATCTCTGAGAACCATAAATATCTCTATAACAATGATGAAAAACCCTTATGAAATAAGAAGCTCGCTTTACAAGTCAATATATAAAACTGCATGACTAAATCTTAATGTAAAATAATGAACACTTCCAATTATAACGCACCAAATGCTTTCGACAAACAGTATTACTACAGAGATAATGGATCAATAATAACATTGAAATACAAAACTTTATACAAATACAATATTGAAATCCAAAACCTTATACAAATGTTGTAGAGCTACTTGGCTAATGATATCCTCGAGGACTTACAGTTTACCAACAATGATATCACCCAAATAGTAATTAAAACTTTAAACGAAATTCATCGATAAAACTAATGCAATGTTAAGCGTTCGGTCTCGATCCTTGTGGAGTTCATATGTTCTCCTAAGTGTTTGTTTATTACCTTGGTTCTCTTTCAAATTGATATATGATATTTCAAATTTCTGATGTCTTCATTTTCGGTATTTGATTCTAAATACAATATTTCAGTGATGCAATGAAACTGAAAATAAGTTGTTTGCTTTATATCCAATTTTAGTTTCTTTTATATATTTCAGAGTTTATATATGACGCGTCCATGATTACTGAACTGGTATAATTGTTTTAGGGGCCAGCTTACGCACGCCTCCAGGTGTGGGATTTTCTCGCTGCATTGAAGACCAGTTGGTGGCCTTCGGCTGTTATTTGCGCTTTGGTCGGGGTTTTGGTCACTTTAAAACATATTCTCCATTTCTAAAGTTTATTATCAGCATGATTACCTGATTGTGTCCGTTTAGCAATCGCGGTATTTGACAGAGATTCATTTCCTTAATATCAGTATCACGTTTGCTGTTTATGGAAATTGTTTTGTTTTAACTTTAGTTAAAACAAGAAAATAAAACTTGTCCTTTATATATTTTAGAGCTCCAATGAATGGCACTAGCTGAAAAGAGTAGCGACAACTGCAGTTGCAAAGAGCCTTGCAAGTATGATTTTTACTGTATTATTCGTAACGAAAACACTTCTATTATGTTTTAACAGTAATATATCTCCTTCATATTTCTTTAATAAATAAAAATTAGTTCGATGATTTTTCCTAGAGAAACATTGATTTCTGCAGTTTTCAATGATTTCTGTAATTAAATATGTAAACCACTTACGAATGTATCCTATGATACTGATCATTTGCATTCCTTAGAGTAAATGCATCACTTCTTTACCACCTCAAGACTACTAACCTACTTATGAAAATGACCAACGTTGACGTATTCCCTCAAAATTGAGCGCCAAATTTAATTCCTGTTAGTTTTTGTGTCTCTGGATTAAACACGTCTTATAATTGAATACATGTAGAATTATATCATATGTAGTACCCAACATTCCGTAAAGAATAGTTTAAATGAATAACAATGAATATTGTCTATACAATATGTAACGAACAAGATCAAATTTAAATAAGTCATTTAGTTATATATAATTATAACTGAGATAATTAAATATATGCCACCAACTCAACCTTTCTTGGAAAACAATCTGTTAGGATATAATTAAATACAAGGACTAGCGACCTACCTTGTGACATTTTTGAGGTAAACGAACGTGCAGCGAGATTAAATTGATAATTGTGTAAAAATAAATCAAAATGTGTTCCTTCTTTTATTCTATAACGAGATCGGGATCCCTCATATAAGGATATCAGTGATTCTCTAGTTAAGTGTATGATTGCATTAACAAAAAGATATTTTAAATCGTTGTTGCAAAAGTTAAATAGAAATGTAATTCAGACAATGCTTTTTATGAAAACATACGAATGTAGACTTACCACTTGATCTTTATTAAAAGCTACACATCACGCAGTCTTAACGGATGCAACAAAAGATCTACATCCCCTTCAGGTCATTCTCCTCCAATTTGTTATCTACGTTTTTGGAGTTTTACATGCATGCATTTGTTAAGACTTCTTGTCGTCGCAACAATCAACTATTTTTTTTTTTATATTTCATACTGTTTTATGTCCTTTCATCATTGATCATAGTAATTGAACTACATTGAAATCTTTTACAAGAAATAAATATACGTTAAATTTTCGTCACATTTGTCCCTGCAACTATGACGTGTCTCAACAAAATTAATGCGGGATATGAAAACAAAATCGTTGATAAGAAAACAGTAGCTCAGACAAGAATCCAGTTTGAACAATACAACTATCTAAGCATACTGTCAAATATGATTATTAAAATATTTTCTTCAATTATAGACAAACATCCACAATATATATGTTAAACTCTGAATAGATCCAATGTTAACGTGCTTCGAAATACCATTATAACGAAACAACGTTTTGAAAGTTCATTTAGACTAGATAACGTCACCAATTTTCATGGCATCAATTGAAAATTGGTGCTATAGAACATACATGCAAGCGCAGAAGTTATAAGACAGATTTTAAATACATGTTTTAACGTTGTTTTCTGTCAGTTTCATTAGAATAGAGATAACAATATTGTATGTTAAGCTCCGACAGCATCAATTTGTGATTTGACGCAAACGCGTGGCCAATAAACTTAATTTGACACCATCAAATCGCCAATTGATGCCGTCAGAGCTTTAAATACAATACAGTTATCTTCTTTTTTTTAATACAAATATCTTTTTGTTTTCTACAGCGTAATAAAATATGAAACATCCCGGTCAATGACAACATGGCCAGGAAGAAGTTATGTAGGTGTATTGGATGCAATTCTAATACAAAGAGGTGTGGCATACCAGGACTTAAGGTAAATATCATTGTTTTATTTCTTATGCAGTGACAATCCTGTGATATGATCGGTTTATTACATTTTCCTCGAATACATACCTCAATGGGTAAGATATTTGTTTTAAATTTTACTTTGTCAGATAGAAATTAAGAACCAAAAATTTAAAAAGGCTATACATTTAAATATATTTTTAGGCCTTCAACAATAATCCAAACCCAGTCACACCAGAAAACGAAATTTCGCCCCGGCATTTCAACATGTAAAAACAGCAAAAGGAAAAACAATGACATGGTGTATATGCAACAAGGAAAGATGTGATCGACATATTCCAAACGAATGTCTTCGTAAAAATTATGACAGTAAGACGCAAGATTGAAAATATCATTTTGTTGTAATCTTGTACGTAAAATAAAGCGAGGAAACCTGAATTCACTTATTGAATATTATTTCTACAGTGAAGTGATATTTTGCGATTCATGTGGTAATTTCACTGCCACCTCAGAGTGCTGGTGAATTTTTTCATTTGTTATTTCAAAACCTTAGTTCGAGTTACCTTTTCTCAATAATCAGTCAATTTCTGTCTTAAAAATAAGCTCAAAACATGGCTGATGTATTATTGGCTGTAAGTCACCACTTTCCAATCTGAATGTTTGCGAATATTATTTAGGATTAGGTTGTTTTATGTAATTTATCCGTTTTTATTCTGTAGTAAATCACAACTTCGGTTGTATCATGTATATCTATCATATAGTCATTTTATAAAATTTACTGTTTGCAAAAGTATGAATTATTCTAAATAAAAAGGATGTTCTTATCTTAGGCAGTAACCCAAGCCGTATTGAGCACAACTTTTTGAAACTTTTGGTCCTCAGTGCTTTTCAACTTTGTGCTTGGTTTTGCTTTCGAACTTTTTCATCTGAGCGTCACTGGTTAGTCTTTTGTGGACAAAACGCACGTCTGTCGTATTAAATGTTAAACGCAGTACCTTTTATTAGCTATTATTCGTATGTTTCTCCGTCCTATATGTTCTCCCATTTGTTGGTACTGTAGTCTTGTCATGTTATGTTGTCATTGTAATGTTATATTTAACATTGCCATAAAATCGGGAGGTTTAGCGTGCCACAAAACCAGATTCAACCCACCATTTTGTCTTAAAATGTCCTGTAACAAGTCAGGAATATTGCCATTGTTATATTATAGTTCGTTTCTGTGTGTTACATTTAAATGTTTTGTTTCTGTTGTGTCGTTGTTCTCCACTTATATTTCATGCGTTTCCCTCAGTTTTAGTTGTAACCCGAATTTGTTTTTTACTCAATCGATTTATGAGATTCGAACAGCGGTATACTACTGTTGCCTTTATTTTTCGACCTTATCTTGAAATTATTTATTCATATATTTTGCATATTCAATTGTTTAAATGAAAAGAAAGTCAATATTGAAAACTAAAACAATGAACGTACCATTTTGTTGACTTTTCTTTCCAAAAAAAAATCAATCTTGCTTTGTTTTACGCTCGCCAGTTTGGTCCTTGAAAGCAATTGGTTTGAGCCAATGCTCCTTTTTGAAGGCCTTTTTTGAATTATAATGGTTAACATTATACACATTGTTACTTTGATGGAGAGTTGTCTTATTTTCACTCACCACATCTTCTTATATATAGTAGATAGGAAACAAATATATTAATACAAATATAATAATAAAATTACTGAGGAATATTCAAAACGGAAAGTCCCTAATCAAATACCAAAATGAAAAGTTCAAACACATGAAATGAATGGACAACAATTATAGTAATATTCATAACTTACATAACAGACATTGTATTATTAACCTGGTTTTATAATGCTAAACCTCTCACTTTTATGTCAGTCGCATAAAACTCTATAAAATCGACACCGATGTGTGAACAGAACAATCAGACATCATGCATTGTAAGTAAACATGTCAAAGAAGGGGTACAGCAGTCAACATTTGTGTTGTAATCTAAACCACTGTTACAACAAACAAATATGTAACAAATAAACGAAAAGGCATATAGACAAAGCACATTGGCTACATAAAAGACAAGACAACAAAACATGTACCATAGCACAATAACACCATGACGAAATGTATTAGTACAGAGCCACATCATATGTAACAAAGGAACACAAAAAGGCATATAGACAAATGACAATGGTAAAATGAAAGACAATGTTACAGAAATTTACCATAACACAATAACATAATGACAGGATGAATAAGTACAGAGCAAGGTCAAATGGATATCACCATACCAGATTAAATATTGAAAACAATATTTATAAAGACTAATAAAAGTATACTATAACCTGTATAACACGTTATTAAAACGATAAACAACAACTGTACCCATAATCGTGTTTTATTAGTGATGTTTTGATACGAAATACTTATCATCAAGGTCTTGGTACCGTCCGACGAACTTTTTTAGAAAAAAAAGACGATACGTTCCTTTGCCTTGGTGCATCAACTTTCTATTGAAACATTGGTGACGTTTTACAAAGTCTGCGAAGTAGTTTCAAGCTCTTAAGTAACAATTAGTTAGAAAATATATACCCACTTCGCAGGTGCATCTGGTATATTGCTACTAAAATGGGGGAACTTGATAATTTCAAAATTTAAATCGTCTCGATTACCAACTTCACCAATATCATGAATATATGAGATATATATTTCTAAATATGACAATAGTCATACATTCGTTTGATGTGTTTGAACATTGATTTAGCATTTGATTCTGTTTTTCCTTCATTTTTAGCCATGGCGTTGTCAGTTTATTTTCGAGTTTTGAGTTTGACTGTCCCTTTGGTATCTTTCGTCCCTCTTTTGTACCTCTATGTAGTATATGTTACCTTTTTGTTCACTATAACAAAATACACAGTATGGTATCCCAAAGTAATACATTTATAGCGTATGCTACCATTTTTATGCTGAAAAGCATTGTGGGTTATTTCTTTAAGACGATTTTCCAATTGCACAATGGCAAAGGTGGAATACAGGGTTGAAAAATCGAAATTTTGATAGAACTACTTTTTTTACCTTTTTGTTCACTATTTACAAAATATGCCGCATGGTAACCAGAAGCAAATAAACTATTCTATGTCTACTGCAATTGTACAATCGTCGTCTATATCCAAAAAGGGTTGCATAATGAACGTACTGCGTTTCAACTCCTGTTTTTTGATTGAAATCAATTTCAAGGTTTTCAATATTTGTTGACATAGCTTATCTTCTCATATTTAATGTCCATTGCCATTGCTGAAGTTTGCAATATTGATTTATCAAAGCCAGTTAATAATTACATATGACTACTTTTGTTTCAGTGATCATGAGTAATTTTAATGTTCAGATGACGTAATATAAATGAGAACAACAAGACTTTCCTAACTATATTTGTACTTTTTTACTTTTCAACAGGGAAAGCTTATGTTTGTCAACATATACTTTCCTCCCTTCAAGAAGAGGTTACAGAAGAGGAACTTGCATACACGGTATATAATATTTTCCAAATCTAGTTATGTAATGAAATCTAAAAAAATGAGATTCAAAAATATTTAACAAGAGTTTAATCAAATTTTATAGTGCAATAGTTCGGAGATTGGTCCATGTTACTTTAATTTTATTTGTTAGTTGCATCATTTCACTCTTCTATGTGAATGAATACTTTGACTGTATGCGTGTCTATTGAGTTTTGTTAGAAGAGTAGAAATAAGTCCAACCTAAAATTAATTACTACCTTATGTCATTTAACTCCTATTCAAAACAGGTTTGAATAATACACTAAACAATTTTGATGTTCTTATCCCAAGCAGAAAACCCTAGCCGTATTTGGCACAACCTTTTTGAACTTTTGATCCTCAGTGCTGTACAACTTTGTGCTTGTTTTGCCTTTCGAACTTTTGTATCTGGGCGTCACTGGTAAGTCTTGTTTGGACGGCACGTTGTCAGTTTATTTTCGATTTTTTGGTTTGACTGTCCCTTTGGTATCTTTCGTCACTCTTTTATACCTCTATGTAGTATATGTTACCTTTTTGTTCACTATAACAAAATACACAGTATGGTAATCCAAAGTAATACATTTATAGCGTATGCTGCTATTTTTATGCTGAAAAGCATTGTGGGTTATTTCTTTTAGACAATTTTTCAATTGCACATTGGCAAAGGTGGAATACAGGGTTGAAAAATCGAAATTTTGATAGAACTATTTTTTTTCCTTTTTGTTCACTATTTACAAAATATGCCGCATGGTAACCAGAAGCAAATAAACTATTCTATGTCTACTACATTGTATAATCGTCGTCTATATCCAAAAAGGGTTGCATAATGAACGTAGTGCGTTTCAACTCCTGCTTATTGATTGAAATCAATTTCAAGGTTTTCAATATTTGTTGACATAGCTTATCTTCCAATATATAATGTCTATTGCCATTGCTGAAGTTTGCAATATTGATTTATCAGAGCCAGTTAATAATTACATATGACTACTTTTGTTTCAGTGATCATGAGTAATTTTAATGTTCAGATGACGTAATATAAATGAGAACAGCAAGACTTATATATGTACTTTTTTACTTTTCAACAGGGAAAGCTTATTGTTTGTCAACATATAATTTCCTCCCTTCAAGAAGAGGTTACAGAAGAGGAACTTGCATACACGGTATATAATATTTTACACATCTAGTTATGTAATGAAATCTAAAAAAGAATTATTTAACAAGATTTTAATAAAATTTTATAGTGCAATAGTTCGGAGGTTGGTCCATGTTACTTTAATTATACTGTTTTGGTAAAAAAACATTAATTTTATGATTGATATGTTTAAATTCAATTTATTGCTGCTGTATAATTGAAAATGTTTGTTTCCCAAATTTGTGAAGATTAAATTGAACAGGTTCCATTTAAAACATATCTTCACTTTCAATTGCATATTTTGTTAGTTGTATCATTTCACTCTTCTATGTGAATGAATACTTTGACTGTATGCGTGTCTATTGAGTTGTGTTAGAAGAGTAGAAATAAGTCCAACCTAAAATTAATTATTACCATATGTCAATTAACTCCTATTCAAAAAGAGGTTTGAATGATGAACTAAACAATTTTGATGTTCTTATCCCAAGCAGAAAACCCTAACCGTATTTGGCACAACCTTTTTGAACTTTTGATCCTCAGTGCTGTACAACTTTGTACTTGTTTTGCCTTTCGAACTTTTATATCTGGGCGTCACTGGTAAGTCTTGTGTGGACGGTGCGTTTCTGGCTTATTGAATTTTAAACCTGATGCCTTTTGTTACCTATTATTTGTGTGTTTTTTTGTCTAATATGTTCTCCTATTTATTTGTATTGTATTCCTGTAATATTATGTTGTCATTTTAATGTTATATTTAACATTGCCATTAAAGTGCGATGTATGGCATGCCACAAAACCAGGTTCGACCCACTATTTTTTTCTTTAAAAATGTCCTGTACCAAGTGAGTAATATGGCCATTGTTATAATATAGTTCGTTTCTGTTTGTGTTACATTTTTACGTTGTGTCGTTTGTTTTCTTTGTGTATGAGTGTGAATTCACATTTCTATAAGACGTGTCACGGTACTTTCTATCCCAAATTCGTGTATTTGGTTTTGCATGATGTTATATTTGTTATTTTCATCGGATTTTGTCTAATGCTTAGTCCGTTTCTGTGTGTGTTACATTTTTATGTTGTGTCGTTGTTCTCTTATATTTAATGCGTTTCCCTCAGTTTTAATTTGTTACCCCGATTTAGTTTTTTGTCCATGGATTTACGAGAATTGATCAGCGGTATACTTCTGTTGCCTTTATTTGTTAACTGCGAATGACAATGATCGGTACACTTTATTTAGGTCCATAAAGATTCATGGATTTGAAATATTGCTTTAGTATTAAGTTGGCACTTCACAGTTTGAAAACGATATTGCAATTTAATCGTCTTCTTTTCCAAGCTTACTTATGTATACGTATGTCATCAATATGTTCCTCAAATTTGATTTTCCGAAGTAACAAAGGTGAAAGTAATTCTGTTTGTGTTTTCATGGTAACATTCTGCATTTATTTAATATAAACATATTGCTAAAAGCGATTAGTTCAAACTAGATTTTGATCCCTTCAGGTGATACAATGTCCTTTTTTGAAAATATTAATATAAATCTATCAAATGATCGAAATAAAATTGGGCTTCTTTCGGCTCTTCTATTTCGTAAAATTGAATTTCGTAGCTCGTGCGACAGAAAGTTAGAAAAAATCATCACAGTGATGTGTGGACCAATGTCTGGTATTGATATGAAAATAAGGATTGTCATACAACCCATAGAAAATACATTACACAATATTGATGTAAATATAAGCCCATTTTAATGTTCAGCTATTAAAAACTGAATTACATTGCACAATATCTTTCATATATAAAAACAATCCACCTAAGATTATCAGGTCAATGATATCATCTACCTAAAAGTTCTTATTCGACAATATTGATAGGAAAAATAATAGCAAATAATCAACATAAATCCTTCTTTTGTCAATACCTTTCTCTATGAGCTAAGTTTAATTCTATCCTAGGAACATTTAAAACATTTTCTTCCTTGTATGCAAATAACCTGTCTGGAATGTCATTTCAAATGTGAAAGGTACACGTCATGACGAATATGATCGCATGTCGAATCTTGCAACACAAAATTGAGAAGTTAACAATACGAAAATTAAAGTAATCGCTTTTGTCGTGCACTTGCGTTCTTAGTCGATTTTGAATTGAAAGTGTCTTGATGTAATCTAATAAAATGCTGAGACATAAGATTTAACAGTATTTGTCAGTTTCTACGTATAAATATTTATATTATAAAACATGCAAACATTAACAAATTAAACAATGTTGAAAGCATTTTATACGACGTTTTACAGATTGAAAACTTTTGGTCTGATATTGGAGGATCCCTAGGACTATAGGTTGGCATGTCTGTAATTAGCCTTGGTGAAATTCTAGAGCTTGGAATTCTTATTCTAAGATTCATTAGAAAGAGAAGTGTCCGGTTGCTTTCTACTGAGTACAAAAGAGGTGAAGCTGAAGACAAACTGAACGATGGTTTAAATCAAATAATCAAAGGTTTTAACGGCATTAATGAGGAGAAACAAGAAGGAAGAACTGAATTTAATGGTTTAAGTAAAATCCTAAAAAGCATCAACATGCTTACAGCCGAGCAACAATAGCGACACAATGATGAGAATGCCAATTACAGCGAGATCTCGATCGTTGAAAATGCTCTACAAAAACAGTATAATGCATTTCCAGATCATGTATTGTAATGGAAGTATACACACTCTTTATACATAATTATATTAATTATATAGAAATACATTTAAAACTGTTAAGTTACCATACATAACGTATCGATATTAGAAATATTGTATATAAAATAGATATTTAGTTTTTTGTTATTGTTTTGACATAAGTCCACATGAAGATTGGTTTGATGTCTAGGTGTTCGTCTGTGATGTAAACAGTGTGAATTGCTTTCTATGACATTGCATATTGTGATGGTGAAGTTACCACATGTGGAGCAGGATCTGCTTACCCATCCGGAGCACCTGAGATCACCCCTAGTTTTTTTTTTTTTGGGGGGGGGGGGTTCGTGTTGTTTATTCTTTAGTTTTCTATGTTGTGTCGTGTGTGCTATTGTTTGTTTTTTCTTTTCATTTTTAGCCATGGCGTTGTCAGTTAGTTTTAGATTTATGAGTTTGACTGTCCCTTTGGTATCTTTCGTCCCTCTTTTACTCCTATAATAGACTGTGAATATAAAAAAATGTTCTATTAGAACTATAGATCACGGTCGGATTTAAAACAACAAACTTTTCTCGTTTGAACTGTTTTACATTGTCTTATCGGGGCCTTTTTATAGCTGACTATCCGTTATGGGTTTTGCTCATTGTTGAAGGCCGTACGGTGACCTATAGTTGTTAATGTCTGTGTCATTTTTGTCCTTTGTGGATAGTTGTCTCATTGGCAATAATACCACATCTTCTTTTTTTATATTTGTCGTGTATGTTGTCTATAGCTAGATGCATTAGAATATACATTATGATTAATCATATTGAATACACTCACAGAATAAACATTATGATTATTCATATTGAATACAGTAATAAATTGTATTTCCATACATCATTTCTTTCTATATATTAAACTTGAACTAAAGTGCTTTTTAATTGTTTGACTTAAAATTAAATACCATAATTTTCAAGCAGTTCTGACATTATCAAACTACAAGCTTTTACAGTAAACATTGGAATATATTTACGAAAACTACATCTTAAATGTCCTGTTGAACAGGAGCGCACTTAATGCTAAAAAAAACGATTTTAAACATGATACGTATACAAATTAGAAAAAACACAAATCGAGTACCCAACAGTGGGCCAATGATCTACAGGTTACATGTAAAGTAATGTTCAAAAACTTAAGACATTTGCTAACAATCAAAAGAGTGCCATGGGTTTTTAAGTAGCATATTGATAAACTAATGTTTCTCTTCATTGGATAAAGAAAAAAGTGAAAAATGGTTGGTAAATATTTCTACAGATAAAAGAAGCCATTTATAACATTTGAATTTCTCGGGAAGTATTATAATATTCCCGAAAGATCAATTTTACTTTAACTTCGTTCATTGAATATTTTTATGTAAATACAACAAGATAAACGCATTATTATCAACACTGTTAATGTCTTCAATAAAATTATGTTTGCGTTTGCGTTTACGTTTACGTTATAGTTCGATATTTTTGTTAAATTTTATGACTAATAAATTACTTGTTATTCACTCTTATGTCAGTAATAAATATATCGGAAAATAATAAATACAGAATTTAAGGGACTTCGAAGCAGGTTCAATACTAATATTTGTTATATCATAGATATTAGTTAAACGGCTATTAGTCAATTGACATTGTTACGAAAGGAATATTTAGTCGTTTTTTTTTCATTACATGTAACTATATTGAAATCATAAGTTAGAGGTCAAAATTATGTACCGATAAAATATTATAAACTTTTAGCAAGCCAAAAGAGACCAAGTGATGTGGATATAAGCAGCTATGGGTCACCGTAAATCATTCAAGAATCAGCGAAGTCTATTCTATAGTCAGCCAAAGTGAGAAAAGGTGGATATTATTCTAGATGGAGCCATACGATACAGTAAAAATCCCATGGCATAAAAAAAGAAAAACCACAAAATGACAATGGAACAACGTCTACAACTAATGTTTGAGCATCGCAAAATCTAGCAAGTTCTGAAAGTAATGTCGGGTGCTTCATCAGGTTAATTAGATCCTGATCTGAATAAGGCACACTTCGTGTTGCTCATTTAGGTAAACAATCAATGATAATTTTCACTCTGGGACGTCACATTCGACAAATTCGGGGACGGGATTGTAATTGCTACATTTACAAGTGCAATATTTGGGGCGTCATATGTCAAAATGATATATTCATATGAAATAACTCTTTATGTCGTCGGTAAATTTTCTTGGTTTTATAGCTCCTTTATAATCCGCAACCCTGTATCAGGGTAATCATGATATGAAACGCTAGCCTTGATCCATATCATTATCTGAAAGATGTTTACCTTTATTGTCTTCGATAGGTGCTTGTACCAAGTCTGAAATATGGCAGTTGTTTTTGACATTTTCCGTTGATTGATGTCGTTTGATTTTGTCGGTTTTAATGGAATCCCCCTTTTTTAAATTGTCTTGCATGGAGTTCAGTATTATGTTATTCTATTTTTTTCTCCATATGTAGCAATCTCCGGCGCAGAGCTCACATCCGTTCCGTACTTACTTCGTATCACTACACTAAATATGTATTGTAGTGTATTAAGTATACGGAAAGAAAACGAGCGCTGTACGGAGATTGCATATGTAGGTGCCGATTCAAAAGAAACGAAACAAATACTTGTCAATCAAGAAACTAGGAGTCATAAGAATTTTATAATGTCAGTTTCAGTTATTTAGATAAGAGTATTTGCCTGGTTGCTTTTGATCTTTCCGTGTTATAGTGCTGTTCAATGAGATATTTTCAATTAATATTAAGATTGAAGTTGAAAGAGTAAATGATATAGTTTTTCAAACGAAGAAGAAAACATGAACTAACTGCAAGTAACCGTACGATATTTCAGATGGATACTTTGTTTCGTTTGGCTGACTGATTGTTTTTGTGCTTTGTGTCCATGTATTGAGTCGTGCCATTAAAAACTAATTTTACAGTTTGTTCTTATGTTTTGATGTTACAAGTTGAAAAATACAAGTTTATTAATACACTTAGGCACATATTGTGAGCAACAAGAGCAACATGACATAGTATTCAAAATAATTAATTGGTTAATCATTATGACAAAGAAAACAAAACGCAACTCTTTTACTATACATTAAGAGGCAGATTGACCGCTACATTCGTTATGTATCTTTCCCAGATCATAAGCCATTAGTCAGTAAATGTCCTTTTTAGATGTCTTTTATATTGGGTTTTTTTCGTTCATTGGTTTGCTATAAAGGAGACCATTGGCTTTTAGAATTGAATTGTGTCATATTTTTTAATGTTTATTAAATACAAGTTATTAACGGAACTCTCTTACAACTTGTAGGGGTGGATCTGGTAACATTCTCATTGGGTCTCACTAATAAAAGAGCCCATGCAAGTATTAGCTTGAATCGATGTAAACGTGCAAAACCAGGGAAGGGTGCATTGGGTTTCAATTTAAACAATAGAAAGACATCTGATTCTGTAATGCTCATACATGTCATATGAGAGTAAATTGGTAATTATTGGTCTGAATTTAATCAGTTTGGATGCGTTATATAAAACATGATCATTCCTTGATTTTTAATTGACATATTTGAAACTGGCGGTAATCAAAGTGGGACGGCCGTCTGGTTCTGTTGGATGTATAAATTAGTGAACACATTCAATCAAATTGGGACGTTTAAGACATTGCCGTTTTAAATGCACGGTTAAGACATCCACTTGTTGATGGGTCTAAAGGTGTATCTGGTGCAAGGCTTGTTTTCTAAACTTATCCAATTCCTCGTATTTTCCAGTAATACATTAGTTGCAATTCATCTATTCATCCCGATTAAACCATACACAGAAGGAACATATTGTAACATTAACATCGAGAAAAATGGATATTTCCTATACAAACGCTTTAATTCACGAGTGTAAGGTTCCACTTATCATGCAGACAATATTTAAAATGACAGATATAAGCTACTTTTGAAATGCTAATTTTTTATTTTGGCTTACTTACGGGTTGTATGTTAGTCATCACTTTCGAACGACAATTTACTCGGGATATACATAGCCGAGTTCTTAAAAAAACAAGTTTGAAGTTTTAAATTTTGTACCGTGCGACATAGTTTTTGGTATTAACAAAGTTCGGTCTTCGTCATATTGTGTATAATTCAATCAACAATATAGAAATACTTGTCTGTTTGGATTTCTGTCACATTGATAATTATCTTCTGTAATCTATGAAATATAATATTTGGGTTTGTTCGTATGTTTTTTTTAAATATATTTGCTTTTTTTCTAGTATATTTTATTAAAGAAGATAACGTTCTACTTTTAAACTCTCAATGGGGTATGATTGTACAACACCTGTACAATGAAGACATCTTCGTCATTTGAATCATTACGTTCAGCAATGAAGACATTTTCATCAGTTATGTCTTTAAATTACCAACCATTGTGTGCCAAAACATTTAGAAAAAGATGTCAGAGAAAAATGAGAAGAACATTAAAAAAAACCTCCTAGTTTTAGACTTGAGTTGTACGGAATTGAGGTGACGAAAGATATATTTTTTTATAAACTAAATAGAATTAGAAATGGGTTACAAATAAAGGCAACAGGCCAATTGGAAGTACTTGAAATTTTGTTGAAGAATTGGTTTGACTTAAAAGATGAAAATTCTTTGCCAACATAGTGCCCAGGCACATATATTAGAATCAAAAGGACTGATGTTATCAGCAACACATTTTGTTTTATCTGACGAATTGTTTCGCCATTGAATTAAAGTTTTAGAATGGCATGCAAGGCAGTACAGTCATAATATTACACTTATTCAAAGGGACATGTAGTTAGCACCACATATTTTTTTTTTATAGTTGTCTTCTCCTTATTTACCGACAAAGGAGTTAAGGAATGACTGTAATATTTTTTCTGGCTATGAAGAATTAACATAAAAAATGTGGTGCACACTGAATAACGCGCAAAGCGGGTTATTTAACAGTGTGCACCATATTTTTGTATGTTATTTCGAATAGACAGAAAACATATTACAGTAATTTCTTATAATTTAATTCTAAATTCCATTTTAAACCGTAGAAAAACATGAAAAAACCTTTATGACGTCACGGTCACATGACTAAATTGTGTCCATGGCCTGATAACAAAATAACGTCAGCCAATCAGAAGACGCGTTACATCCAAAATTAAATTATTATATAATAAACAGCATAGTAAACCATTGTATTGTAAACAGTTGTATACTTCCTTCATACTACAATCGATTAGTAAGTGGTTCTTGAATGGGGATGTTAAATGAGGAAAAGAAAACAAGCTTCTTCAAAAAAATATCATTTGTAAGGCTCGTATAGCTTGCTGGTTTGTGTGAGCCAAGGATCTATGTTAAAGACTTGTCTTCGACCTATAGTGGTTTACTTTTTTAAACTGTGATTTGGATGGAGAGTGGTCTCATTGGCACTCACACCACATCTTCTTACATCTATTACCAACATTACCTAAGAGGAATATAACGAATCCATTGACACTGCCTCGTTAAAGAAAATTGCTTTATATGACAAATTTGATTCAATAAACTTTATGGTCGATGCACGCCATTAATGGAGGGAAAATGCAAAATACACTAGTGTGGTATTAATTTGAGAAAAAAAACACCGCACAAAGTTTGAAATGTGGCATGATACAAAGGCACCTGATATCGTTTCATAGTGGCATGAAAAAGTTAGAGCCGTGCGTATTTACTAGTACGTAAAGAATTAAGATGTCAAGTCGATGTTCAGTGCGACGTCAGAAATTTGTCAATTAATCAAATACATCCGAGAAGAAAATAATAGACTCAACCAATTTGACACTTGACATTATGTGAAGGCAATCAACAGCAATGAAAAAGATTTCATTCGGACCTCAATATCATGGTCTTTTCAGTCGATTGATAAAGTAGAGTCAGTTGCAACACACGCACATTGGTGCATACTAGATTGTTACAACCAGAACCTGCAGAAATAAATTTTAAAATAATCATTATTGAATATTTTAGACCACTCAAAATATGTCCGCACTGGTTGGAGTGAAAGTTTCTAAATGGAACGAAAAAACTTGTTAGTCAATTATGTTGCCAAAAAACTGCTTCCTCTCATCGAATATATTTTAAAATATGCAAATGACTATACAGACTTGGCAGATAATTTTTTTATGTATAAAGTTAAACAATGTCAAAAATATCTATCTAAATCAGAGAATAACTTTACAGTACAATGCAAGAAATAATTTTGCCTTGTGTCATTGAAACTAACACGTAGATAGTGAATATACATTAGTGTCTCATTTCAGTGCTCATTAGAGATTACGGAGTAAACACGAGAAGTAAAACTTCAAAAAAAATACGTATAAATGTATAGATATAAAATCTAGTCGCGCTACATTACATGTAGAAAAAAATGTACAAAAGAAGAAAACCAAAGGAAAGAAAAGAAAAGGAACAAAAATTGATTACAATTAGATAGTTCGATCTTAATGTATACGTGTACTTCATATATTCATTATTTTCCATCAATGCAATCTGGTATGCAGAATAATAAGTGGTAAAATTTAACACTTATTCCTTCTTAATTTCAATGATTGAAATTTTTGTCAGCATATAAAAGAGGGACCAAAGATACCAAAGGGACAGTCAAACTCATAAATCTAAAATAAACTGACAACGCCATAGCTAAAAATGAAAAAGACAAACAGACAAACAATAGTACATATGACACAACATAGAAAACTAAAGAATAAACAACACGAACCCCACCAAAAACTAGGTAGATCTCAGGTGCTTCGGAAGGGTAAGCAGATCCTGTTCCACATGTGGCACCCGTCGTGTTGCTTATGTGATAAAAACAATCCGGTAAATAGTCTAATTCGGTAGATCACATTCATGAAAGGGAAGGGGATTGTAGATATCATTTGTGAATTTCCATAACGGTCAACCAACTCGTGATGGCGGCCGTAAAATTTACGAAGGGATGATTTCAACTTCACCATTTGGAACTATTGGTTTAATAGCGTCCTTGTGAGCAGCAACCCTCTATAAGGAAAATCATTATAGGAAATGCAACACGGGCATATCGTATCAATTAGGAGATATATACCCCGTATGCAGGTGCTGCTGGAATGTTGCTACTTAGAAATGGAAAGTTCACAATTGGAAAGCTGAAATCATCTCTTTTGTCGCAAAGTTTTGTTTTCAACCGACCCTCATTGTCAATTTCTAGATGTAAGTCAAGACTTGAGGCCGACTTACGTAAAAAAAACTTTCCAAAACAGAATTTGAAAAATGAGAAAATAGGGGGGCCAAAAACGGGCCTTATCGTACCTTGTCCTTTGAATATCTGACAAAAAATCGAAAACAAAGGGAGCAAACATCCTTAATTATTTAATCAATCAAAAATATCTATCTGATTAGTATTCATTTTATAATCAATGGTAAAAATAAAACCAGACTATTTAAATAAGACTTAAAATTGCAGTTAAATGTTATATATGAATGTGATTTCATTTACTCATATTTCTTTTATTAATGTTCAATTAGTATTTCAAATAGTATTAAATTGAATAATGAAATCAAGAGGATAGTATAAATTGATGAAGGCGATGAAAACCCGATCTACGACGAGGACCTACAATTCTGTTATTATATATCCATTTCACACAAAAAATAAAGCAAAATCGAAGACAAAAATCCATTTTATTTATCTCACTCCATGTACACAGGTTGTGTTGTCCCAACAAATCCATTTTACCGTTACACCTGATAATGTGTTTAAGCGTAAATAAATACAAAAGACGTGATGACTCAATAAGGTATATTTTATTTTAGTTTAAATGGGTTTTTAAATAGAATGTACCGATTAAATGTGTTCATATTTCAAAACATGGCGGATGTTTAACACATATGTATGGACAACAAGAAAGATGAGTTCTGATTGACAAGGTAAACCATATGTTCTATTATTTATATAAGATAAAAAGTGTTAAGTGTTTGAATATATATATATATATATATTTTGAAGCAGGTTTTTTTCCCTTTTACTGTCCGACCGGTATAAGTGTGTAAGTAACACATGTTAGATATAAGAAGATTTGGTATGAGTACCAATGAGACAACTCTCTATTCAAGCCACAATTTGTAAACGTAAATCATTACAGGTCAAAATGCCGTATCCAACTCGAAGCCTTGATAACGTAAACATCAACATTAACATAATTATATATATTCTAAATCAGAAAAAATACGTGGCTTACAAAATTTTATCAAATTTCCCTTATTTTTCTAATTTTGAAATACAGAATAGGTCGTATATCAAATGAAACATCCAAATACACAAATTTGTAGAAACTTGAACCTCATAAATATAAATGACATACATTATTAATTCTTCCTTAAGGTAGATGTAGTTTTGATTTCGAATACTTAATTCATTCGTGATATATCATTTTCACTTCAGCGGGCATCATACTATCTCTTGCAATATAACAAACTGGATTAGATATTACTCATTTATATATCCCTACTTTTAATATATGTACCTATTATGTCTGTTTGGTTTGTGTATGTGCTTTTGATTTTGCCATTTCATAAAAGACTCGCACAAACCGGTTCTAGGGCCTGTGAAGTGATAATATTTGGTTCTACGTTGACGGCCTCGCTGTGGTTTAAGACGAAGAGGAGCAATAAAAGCGCTATACTGATTTTGAATTATATACTGTTGATTAATTGATTGATAGGTGTTGAACGTACCTTCAACACTATTGTGCTATTTTAGAGCGGTAAATTTTTATGAGGGGGGAAGCTGGAATACCCGGAGAGATTCACCATCCTTTGATAGGTCATCTGACAATCCTGGTCAATTAAGATTTAAGTCGAGTGCATCTGCTACACATGCAGGCTTTTATCTCCCAACCTCAGTCTTGACAGGCTAGTGATACAGTAGTTCGACTATCTAAACCATCCTACGTCTATAAGTCTCTTCATCACAAAACATAGTCAACACTTAGACACCTAACACTAACACATCACAGTTCAGATACTATGACTGTAGGTGGTAATATTTCTAACAATGAAACTTTCAAGTTGTACTCATGGAGATGTTTATAAATGCAACGTGTCTTACAATTTACATACGAATAGTATTAAGGTTAAAATGAGTTCCTAGTAACCCGGGATGAATTTATTAATTTGTACCTGTGAGTGTAACAGTAAGAACTGTCCTTCTGTAAGCCTTATCCACAATATGTCTGGCTCATTTTTTTTTTGTGAAATTTTTACATTTGTATCAAATTCTGTAAAAACGATTTAATTTTTATCACGTATTTAGACAATAAAAAGCAATAATGTCCAACTTTGAAAAGTCTGTGTTATAAACTTATGCTATGAAGGTTTCAATGTTTGAGACATTTTTGATACTAATTCAATTGTTTTTATAAATATTATTTCAAAAGAAAGCGTAAGAAGCAGAACACTATAGTTTCAAACATAATGAAAGTCTAAGATATCAATTTTCCTACAAAAAAATATTATAATAAATTATTATAAAAACAAGGAAATATATTGCAAATTTCATTTTAAATTTCTGTTACTGGAACTAAAAAATGAAGACAATTTATTGGTTACAGTACTACATTACAATAATCTAAAGTCCATTTTTTCAAATTAATTTCGTTTCGATTCTGATGTCTTTTAAGGAAAGAATGTCGCTAGCAATTACATATATATACTTTCTAATATCATAGATACATAACATAAAATAGATTATCATAAATGATATGAACACGGACACAAATACAACGTATTGCAAATTTATTGATAGGGAAATAAATATTGGAAATAGTGAATGATCTTATTATTTCCTGTTTGGTTAACTTAAAATCAAAATCATGTCAAAGAGTGAAGTTGACGACGGTTCATAAAAATAGAACTGAACGTTCCGGCAAGTAAGTCCTTTGTTCAATTATCCGTTTCAAAAACCTGGGACTATTATATCATGATGTTAGTATAATAGTCCCAGCAAAATCTAATATGATACTCCGTTCTTGACACCAGCTGTCAAATAGTTTGAGTCTTGCACTATAAACTGTCTGTGTATACTGTTTTCGTGTATTGGAAATACTTGAAGCAATTTTTGGTGAAAATCCTTTTGCAGTGTATGATCTTTTGACACTTTCCACGCTATAAGATTTAGAACACTTGGATTTGGATGATGAATTCAATACTTAATAGATTTTGTTGGACAGGCAGTTGTATTGGAAAGTCTATTACATGTAACAGGTTGAAGAGTTGACTGTACCACGACTGTCTCGGCCACATTGGCGCTATCAGTAAAATTACACAGTCCTCTTTCTGTCTTTTTTGTAATACTCTGTTTAGAATTATCGGTGGAGGGAAGGCATAAGCAAATAGACCTGTCCATTTCATCGATAGTGTATCTACTGACACAGTTGTTTCTTCCAGCCAAAGAGAGCAAAACACTGGCTGCTTCATGTTCATTGAAGTCGAAAACAGATCTATTACTGGCGTTCCAAGCTAGAGGAACAACAAATTCACTATTGTCATATTTAATGCCCATTCTGTCAAACGAATGGTCATTTTCCCCCTTGACAGGGCATCTGTTATAATAATCTTATTCCCCGGAATATGAACGGCCAGTATTTTGACATTGTGATTTATACACCATTTCAAAAGATCCCATGCCAAGTAATAAAGGTCTGGGGATCGGGTACCTCCCTGTTCGTTCAGATATCTGACGACTGTTGCATTGTCTGTTCTCACTAGCACACTTTTGAATTATACTTTCATTAGAAATGTTTGCAGTGCTAACTGCACAGCTTTGAGTTCTAGCCAATTGATGTGTTTAACTTTGTACTGAGGTGGCCACACACCTGCTATCTGTATATTGTTTATATGAGTTCCCCATCCCGACTGTGACGCATCTGTCACTAGAGTCACCTGAGCATATTTCTGTTCTAATAACACTCCCTTGAAAAAATTTCTTCGGTTTAACCACCAGAATAGATGTTCCTGAAATGGTTGATACAATGGAATCAAATTACTTAAACTGTGTACAGCTGGTCTCCACCAAACTAGAAGATAAAGCTGAAGTAGTCTCATGTGCAGTCGGGTTCATGGAACTTAAAAGAGGGACGAAAGATACCAAAGGGACAGTCAAACTCATAAATCTAAAACAAACTGACAACGCCATGGTTAAAAATAAAAAAGACAAACAGAAAAAAGACATATTTACACTTTCTAATATCATAGATACATAACATAAAATAGATTCTCATAAATGATATGAACACGGACACAAATACAACGTATTGCAAATTTATTGATAGGGAAATAAATATTGGAAATGATGAATGATCTTATTATTTCCTGTTTGGTTAATTTAAAAATCAAAATCATGTCAAAGAGTGAAGTTGACGACGGTTCATAAAAATAGAACCTCTATGCATGAAGCCAGTAGACCAATCAGGCTTTTTTTCTTAAGGAATTACATGTACCAAGTGAAGATTATGACCATGTTGACAGTTGTGTTTTATATAATTTTGATTTGTTTGTGCTTTTGTTTTTACCATTTCATTAAATACTCGCGCAAACCAGTACTAGGGCCGGTGAAGTGATAATAGTTGGTTCTGCGTTCAAGGCCTCGCTGTGTTTTAAGACGAAGAGCAGCAATAAAAGCGCTATACTTATTTTGCATTATATACTATTGAAATCATTAATTATTTGATTGATTGATTGATCGATAGGTGTTGAACGTTACTTTCAACACTATTCTGCTATTTTAGAGCGGTAAATGTTTATGAGGTGGGAAGCTGAAATACCCGGAGAAAAATCACCAACCTTTGATAGGGCATCTGACAATCCTGGTCAATTAAGATTTTAAGTCGAGTGCAATTGCTACACATGCAGGCTTTTATCTCCCAACCTCAGTCTTGACAGGCTAGTGATACAGTACCTCGACTATCTAAACCATTCTACGTCTATAAGTCTCTTCATCACAAAACATAGTCAACACTTAGACACCTAACACTAACACATCACAGTTCAGATACTATGACAGTATGTGGTAGTATTTCTAACAATAAACCTTTCAAGTTGTACGCATGGAGATGTTTTTAAATGCAACGTGTCTTACAATTTACATACGAATAGTATTAAGGTTAAAGAGAGTTTCTAGTAACGCGGGATAAATTTATTATAATTTGTACCTGTGAGTGTAACAGTAAGAACTGTCCTTCTGTAAGCCTTATCCACAATATGTCTGGCTCATTTTTTGGTGAAATTTTAACATTGTATCAAATTCTGTAAAAACGATTTAATTTTTATCACGTATTTAGACAATAAAAAGCAATAATATCCAACTTTGAAAAGTCTGTGTTATAAACTTATGCTATGAAGGTTTCAATTTTTGAGACATTTTTGATACTAATTCAATTGTTTTTATAATTATTATTTAAAAAAAGCTTAAGAAGCAGAACACTATAGTTTTAAACAAAATGAAAGTCTAAGTTATCAATTTTCCTACAAAAAAAATTATTATAATAAATTATTATAAAAACAAGGAAATATATTGCAAATTTCATTTTAAATTTCTGTTACTGGAACTAAAATATAAAGACAATTTATTAGTTACAGCACTACATTACAATAATCTAAAGTCCATTTTTTAAATTAATTTCGTTTCGATTCTAATGTCTTTTAAAGAAAGAATTACGCTAGCAATTACATATTTACACTTTCTAATATCATAGATACATAACATAAAATAGATTCTCATAAATGATATGAACACGGACACAAATACAACGTATTGCAAATTTATTGATAGGGAAATAAATATTGGAAATGATGAATGATCTTATTATTTCCTGTTTGGTTAATTTAAAAATCAAAATCATGTCAAAGAGTGAAGTTGACGACGGTTCATAAAAATAGAACTGAATGTTCCGGCAAGTAAGTCCTTTGTTCAATTATCCGTTTCAAAAACCTGGGACTATTATACCATTATATTAGTATAATAGTCCCAGCAAAATCTAATATGATACTCCGTTCTTGACACCAGCTGTCAAATAGCTTGAGTCTTGCACTATAAACTGTCTGTGAATACTGTTTTCGTGTATTGGAAATAATTGAAGCAATTTTTGATGATAATCATTTTGCAGTGTATGATCTTTTGACATTTTCCATGCTATAAGATTTAGAACACTTGAATTTGGATAATGAATTCAATACTTAATAGATTTTGTTGGACAGGCAGTTGTATTGGAAAGTCTATTAGCAGGTTGAAGAATTGACTGTACGACGACTGTCTCGGCCACATTGGCGCTATCAGTAAAATTACACAGTCCTCTTTCTGTATTTTTTGTAATACTCGGTTTAGAATTATCGGTTGAGGGAAGGCATAAACAAATAGACCTGTCCATTTCATCGATAGTGTATCTATTGACACAGCTGTTTCTTCCAGCCAAGGATAGCAAAACACTGGCTGCTTCATGTTCATTGAAGTCGGAAACATATCTATTAATGGCGTTCCAAGCTAGAGGAACAACAAATTCACTATTGTCATATTTAATGCCCATTCTGTCAAACGAATGGTCATTTTCCCCCTTGACAGGGCATCTGCTATAATAATCTCATTCCCCGGAATATGGACGGCCTGTATTTTGACATTGTGATTTATACACCATTTCAAGATCCCATGCCAAGTAATAAAGGTCTGGGGATCGGGTACCTCCCTGTTCGTTCAGATAACTGACGACTGTTGCATTGTCTGTTCTCACTAGCACACTTTTGAATTATACTTTTATCAGAAATGTTTGCAGTACTTTGAGTTCTAGCCAATTGATGTGTTTAACTTTGTACTGAGGTGGCCACACACCTGCCATCTGCATATTGTTTATATGAGCTCCCAATCCCGACTGTGACGCATCTGTCACTAGAGTCGCCTAAGCATATTTCTGTTCTAATAACACTCCCTTGAAAACATTTCTTCGGTTTAACCACCAGAATAGATGTTCCTGAAGTGGTTGATTCAATGGAATCAAATGAATTAAACTGTGTACAGCTTGTCTCTACCAAGCTAGAAGATAAAGCTGAAGCGGTCTCATGTGCAGTCGGGTCCATGGAACTTTATCTATGCATGAAGCCAGTAGATCAATCAGGCTTTTTTTCTTAAGAAATTACATGTACCAAGTGTGGATTATGACCATGATGACAGTTGTGTTTTATATAAATTTGATTTGTTTGTGCTTTTGTTTTTGCCATTTCATTAAGGACTCGCGCAAACCAGTACTAGGGCATGTGAAGTGATAATAGTTGGTTCTGCGTTCAAGGCCTCGCTGTGGTTTAAGACGAAGAGCAGCAATAAAAGCGCTATACTTATTTTGCATTATTTACTATTGAAACCATTAATTGATTGATTGATCGATAGGTGTTGAACGTTACTTTCAACACTATTCTGCTATTTTAGAGCGGTAAATGTTTATGAGGGGGACGCTGGAATACCCGGAGAGAATCACCAACCTTTGATAGGTCATCTGACAATCCTGGTCAATTAAGATTTAAGTCGAGTGCACCTGCTACACATGCAGGCTTTTATCTCCTAACCTCAGTCTTGACAGGCTAGTGATACAGTAGTTCGACTATCTAAACCATCCTACGTCTATAAGTCTCTTCATCACAAAACATAGTCAACACTTAGACACCTAACACTAACACATCACAGTTCAGATGCTATGACTGTATGTTGTAATATTTCTAACAATGAACCTTTCAAGTTGTACGCATGGAGATGTTTATAAATGCAACGTGTCTTACAATTTACATACGAATAGTATTAAGGTTAAAGAGAGTTCCTAGTAACGCGGGATAAATTTATTAATTTGTACATGTGAGTGTAACAGTAAGAACTGTCCTACTGTAAACCTTATCCACAATATGTCTGGCTCATTTGTTTTGTGAAATTTTAACATTGTATCAAATTTTGTAAGAACGATTTAATTTTTATCACGTATTTAGACAATAAAAAGCAATAATGTCCAACTTTGAAAAGTCTGTGTTATAAACTTATGCTATGAAGGTTTCAATTTTTGAGACATTTTTGATACCAATTCAAGTGTTTTTATAACGTTTATTTCAAAAGAAAGCGTAAGAAGCAGAACACTATAGTTTCAAACATAATGAAAGTCTAAGATATCAATTTTCCTACAAAAAAAATATAATAATAAATTATTATAAAAACAAGGAAATATCTTGCAAATTTCATTTTAAATTTCTGTTACTGGAACTAAAATATAAAGACAATTTATTAGTTACAGTACTACATTACAATAATCTAAAGTCCATTTTTTAAATTAATTTCGTTTCGATTCTGATGTCTTTTAAGGAACGAATCACGCTAGCAATTACATATATACACTTTCTAATATCATAGATACATAACATAAAATAGATTCTCATAAATGATATGAACACGGACACAAATACAACGTATTGCAAATTTATTGATAGGGAAATAAATATTGGAAATTCGGAATGATCTTATTATTTCCTGTTTGGTTAATTTAAAATCAAAATCATGTCAAAGAGTGAAGTTGACGACAGTTCATAAAAATAGAACTGAATGTCCCGGCAAGTAAGTCCTTTGTTCAATTATCCGTTTCAAAAACCTGGGACTATTATACCATTATGTTAGTATAATAGTCCCAGCAAAATCTAATATGATACTCCGTTCTTGACACCAGCTGTCAAATAGCTTGAGTCTTGCACTATAAACTGTCTGTGTATACTGTTTTCGTGTATTGGAAATAATTGAAGCAATTTTTGGTGAAAATCATTTTTCAGTGTATGATCTTTGGATGATGAATTCAATACTTAATAGATTTTGTTGGACTTGCAGTTGTATTGGAAAGTCTATTAACAGGTTGAAGAGTTGACTGTACCACGACTGTCTCAGCCACATTGGCGCTATCAGTAAAATTACACAGTCCTCTTTCTGTATTTTTTGTAATGCTCTGTTTAGAATTATCGGTGGAGGGAAGGCATTAGCAAATAGACCTGTCCATTTCATCGATAGTGTATCTTTTAACACAGCTGTTTCTTCCAGCCAAGGAGAGCAAAACACTGGCTGCTTCATGTTCATTGAAATCGGAAACAGATCTATTACTGGCGTTCCAAGCTAGAGGAACAACAAATTCACTATTGTCATATTTAATGCCCATTCTGTCAAACGAATGGTCATTTTTCCCCTTGACAGAGCATCTGCTATAATAATCTCATTCCCCGGAATATGAACGGCCTGTATTTTGACATTGTGATTTATACACCATTTCAAAAGATCCCATGCCAAGTAATAAAGGTCTGGGGGTCGGGTACCTCCCTGTTCGTTCAGATAACTGACGACTGTTGCATTGCCTGTTCTCACTAGCACACTTTTGAATTATACTTTTATCAGAAATGTTTGCAGTGCTAACTGCACAGCTTTGAGTTCTAGCCAATTGATGTGTTTAACTTTGTACTGAGGTGGCCACACACCTGCTATATGCATATGGTTTATATGAGCTCCCCATCCCGACTGTGACGCATCTGTCACTAGAGTTACCTAAGCATATTTCTGTTCTAATAACACTCCCTTTAAAAAAAAAATTCGGTTTAACCACCAGAATAGATGTTCCTGAAGTGGTTGATACAATGGAATCAAATGACTTAAACTGTGTACAGCTGGTCTCCACCAAGCTAGAAGATAAAGCTGAAGTGGTCTCATGTGCAGTCGGGTCCATGAAACTTTTTTTTTTCAACTTTAAATATTTTATTTTACTACTGGTTTTGAACAATGTCCCTTAGCGCTACAACAATGACGCTAAGGTTCCTCCCTGTGTTGTTAATTGCTAATGAAACCAGGGGATTTGATTAGCAAAATATATCTTATATTTATATCTTATGTTAGTTGCATTTTACAAAGTATTCATACGAGCACACAATGCATATATATTATTCAGTGATCCTATATATAAACAATCATATAAGAAAGTAATAAAAAGAAGAACACCAGATAACCGGATTTTTGCCTGTCATTTGTTTTGATTATATAAAACTAATTTAACCGAAAGTAGAATGATCAAGAATGATCAAGCATGGTTGACCTCATGGCTTGACAAAAAATTTCATGAAATGGTGAGTAATTTATTACAGTCGTCAAGTCACTTATCAAATGTGTAAATTTTTAAACTTATAATAATCGAATATTTCAGGTATGAAATGAAGTATATCGAAGAGATCTAAGAAGGAGCTATTGACCCCTGATCTTGATTGATTTGTAAATTATTCATTGATTGATTTTTTGTTATTTAATTACTGTAGTATTTATATTTCTAATTCTCAAAAAAATAAATATAATCAAAGTTTTGATATTTTCCTATGAAATTTTCTCAAAAATAGACTATCTGGATGATATAACATTTGTGTTTCAATTTCATTTTTTAGAACTGACAACATGTTCACAAATTTAGTTCTCTTTTCTGATAAATAAAAACATTTATAAATCACAAAACAAATCATTGTTATGACATGATTAAGTGTATTATATTCAATATCTTCAATTTTATATCCAAGTACAAGATTTTTAAGACAGAAGACATGTTTTATCTATATTAAAATACATAAATATGTCATGAATTATTGACCAATAATTTTTTACCCATTTACATTCAAAGAAAAAATGATTATAGTTATCACATTTGGAACAAATCACACAATTTGGATTATCAGATATTTTCCAACGATACAAATTATGATTAATTGCTGTAATATTATGCATTAATTTCCATCTAAACATTTTCATTCTATTATCTTTTAAAAAATAGAATGTAAAAGTAAGGTTCTTCTTTATAAAATAAATAACGTTATCAAAAGTGAAATGATTTTTCCATACATAGAATCCTACTGGGAGCTCTTTATTAGATTTAATTGAAATATTATATATTTCTTTGAATGAAATTTTGTCCAGATTGTAATACAATCCATGGGTATTCATCTTTATATCTTGTTGAAAATTAATTTTAGTATTTGTAGATGTTTTACTCTTTAATTTTTCTTTCCAAGATTTGGGTATAGCTTTACGTAACATACATGTTTCTGCTATCCAATTTTGTTTCCTTTTAAGTTTGTCTAAAAAAAATTGAGAAATTTCTTCTTTATCGTCGATTATGTCATTAATAAAAATTATATCTTCTTCTATCCAATGTTTAAAATGCAAACTTTTGCCTTGATTCTTAATATATTGATTTCTCCATATAACTTGTTTCCTGATATCTAAAAAGTTCTCAGGTTTTTTTGTCTTCCCGCCACCATTTTTAATCCAGCATTTTAAGATTTCTAAGTAAAAAGTAGGCAGTTTTTTTATGTTTTCTAATGATTTATGAGAACCCAGATTCATTTTAAATATGAGGTTTTTACCCCCAAACTCACTAAAATAGTAGATTTGAATAATTTTCCAGTTTGCCCAAGTTTCATCTGTAAGTCTTTTAACGCAATTTATTTTCATTGCTTCAATGTAACAATCTAGATCTGTCATTTTTAACCCCTTTCTAAATAATTTTTTCTTAGCACTGAGCGTTTAACTTTCTCACTACCACCCTCCCATAAAAAATTATATATCATCTTCTTAAACTTAGATATAGTTTCTTTGCACAGATTTATTAGTGATGCAATATATGTTATATTAGGTATAACAAGTGTTTTGATGATAGTGATTTTACCAATCATGCTAATTTTCCTTTTTTTTCCAATCATTAATTATTTTTTCTGATTTTTCCAACTGTTTTTCTGTATTAAGTTTTTGACATTCTTTCTTATCATAGCCAAAATAAATACCAAGACTTTTTACATTATGTTTCCAATTAATGTTTTCGAATTTGTCCTTGCAGTGTTTAAGTTTACCTAGCCATATACCTTCTGTTTTGTTTCTATTGAGTTTGAGTCCAGAGAGCGATCCAAAGGTTTCAATTATATTAATTGCATGCTTTATTTCATTTTTAGATTTTAAAAAAACAGTTGTGTCATCTGCTAATTGTGAAATTTTTAGACTATGAGTTTTTTTTTATCAATTTTGATTTGTATTCCTTTTATATCATTAGAGTCTCTCATACTGCAAGCAAGTAATTCAACTGATAAAACAAACAATAAAGCGCTTAAAGGACATCCTTGTCGAATTCCGCGCTCAATGTTAAAGGTTTCTGAAATCCACCCGTTATTTAAAATACATCCTTTTATGTCATAATATAGGCTTTTAACCCACTTCTGAAATGATTCATTAAACCCAAATTTCTTTAATGATTCCAACATAAAATCCCATTCCAGTGAATCAAATGCTTTAGAAAAGTCGATAAATAATATAGCTCCTTCAATATTAAAATTTTCAGAGTAATCTATAATGTCTTGAATTTGACGCGCATTGAATCCTATATCGCGATTTTTTATGTATCCATTTTGGTCTCTATGGATTATTAATGGTAAAAAATTTTTAAGTCTTTGTGATAAAGTATATGTTATTAATTTCACATCTATATTTAATAAAGTTATTGGACGGTAGTTATCCAGGGACAAAGGGTCATTTTTCTTATAAATTAGTGATATGATCCCAATCTTTTGGGTATTAGATAAAGATTCTTTATCATAACAAGTATTAGAGACTTTCAAAACTATGTTCTTAAGTTTTGGCCAAAATTGTCTGTAAAACTCTACAGTTAGACCGTCCTTCCCAGGTGTTTTATTTAGTTTCATTTTAAAAATGGAGGATGTTAACTCTTCTAATGTTAATTTACCGTCTACCTGTTTACTTTCAGAAGTTGTCAAAGAATGATTTATGTTTGTTCCCTCAATATATGATTTAAAGATTTCAGTATCAGGGTTAGAGCTTTTATATAGGACTTTCTAATACTCTTTACTAATATTAAGAATTTCACTTTGATCTACAGTTACCTCCCCATTTTAGGACAATAACTTATTAATAGATTTTTTTGATTGCCTGTGTTTTTCTAAAGATAAAAAGAATTTTGTATTTTTTTTCACCTTCCTCAACCCATTTTATTCTTGACCTAATTTGGGCCCCTTTCGCCTTTAATGAGTATATATGATCTAGTTCATTTTCTAATTGTTTAATTTCATTAAAAAGAATATTATATGTGTCTGTAGGTAATGTATCTAATCTTTCGTTTAAAGTTTTAATTTCGCTTTCCAAAACATTGATTTTATTTTTTCTTTCTTTGGCTTTCGATTTACAATATTTAATTGTAGTGTCTCTGGTATCAATTTTGAACAAGTCCCACTGAGTAAGAAGATTGTCATTATTAAATTTATTCTCATACTTATCAATCAATTTATTTATTATTTCTTGATATTGAAAGTCAGCTAATATACTATTATTCATTTTAAAGTAACCCTTTCCTCGATTACTTGAATAAATATCTAATTTTAAAGAAATAGCTTGGTGGTCTGTACTTGAAATTTGAGCTGGTCTGATGTCAGCTGATACTGCCAACATGCGTACTTGTGAACTTATTATAAAAAGTCAATCCTATTTGCCTCATTGGTAGAATTTTTTCTTTTCCAAGTGTATTGTTTTTTGGTTTTATTTAATAGCCTCCAAATGTCTATCAGTTTATTTGTTTTAATTACCTGTTTAAGATTATTTACTGGCTTTTTAAACTTTTTATGAAGATTTTTATTTTTTGTATCTATACTAGATAGAAGGTCATTCATATCTCCTCCTACAATTAATGCACCAAGACTGTGCTCTTCAATTAAACCTTGTACTTTTTTCAAGAATGTGTTCCTTGCGTGAGCTTCATTTGGTGCATACAAGTTTAATAAAGTAAATATCTTATCTTGAATTTCCAAATTAATTAAAATTATTCTTCCTTTATTGTCACAAAATTCATTTATTAGTTTAAAATCAAGTGTTTTGCTTATAAAGAAAGAAACACCTCTCGAATTTGTTTTGCCTAGACTGTGGTGGTGTTTTCCATGAAACTCATTATTAATTTTCGTTATAATATCTTTTGAGAAATGGGTTTCTTGTGCCATTAAAATGTCACACTTTTGTTGTTGAAACCATGTGTATAGTCTAAAGCGTTTTTCTTTCTTTGCTAACCCTTGACAATTTAATGAACAAATATGAAGATTTTTAATGTTCATAGTAGTTAGTTGTATTTGTTGTTATAGACGAAGAGCAGCAATAAAAGCGCTATACTTATTTTGCATTATATTCTATTAAACCATTAATTGATTGATTGATTGATTGATCGATAGGTGTTGAACGTTACTTTCAACACTATTCTGCTATTTTAGAGCGGTAAATGTGTATGAGGGGGAAACTGGAATACCCGGAGAGAATCACCAACCTTTGATAGGTCATCTGACAATCCTGGTCAATTAAGATTTAAGTCGAGTGCACCTGCTACACATGCAGGCTTTTATCTCCCAACCTCAGTCTTGACAGGCTAGTGATACAGTAGTTCGACTATCTAAACCATCCTACGTCTAACAGTAAAAACTGTCCTTCTGTAAACCTTATCCACAATATGTCTGGCTCATTTTTTTTTAGTGAAATTTTAACATTGTATCAAATTCTGTAAAAACGATTTAATTTTTATCACGTATTTAGACAATAAAAAGCAATAATGTCCAACTTTGAAAAGTATGCGTTATAAACTTATGCTATGAAGGTTTCAATTTTTGAGACATTTTTGATACTAATTCAATTGTTTTTATAATTATTATTTCAAAAGAAAGCGTAAGAAGCAGAACACTATAGTTTCAAACATAATGAAAGTCTAAGATATCAATTTTCCTACAAAAAAAATATTATAATAAATTATTATAAAAACAAGGAAATATATTGGAAATTTCATTTTAAATTTCTGTTACTGGAACTAAAATATGAAGACAATTTATTAGTTACAGTACTACATTACAATAATCTAAAGTCCATTTTTTAAATTAATTTCGTTTCGATTCTAATGTCTTTTAAGGAAAGAATTACGCTAGCAATTACATATATACACTTTCTAATATCATAGATACATAACATAAAATAGATTCTCATAAATGATATGAACACGGACACAAATACAACGTATTGCAAATTTATTAATAGGGAAATAAATATTGGAAATGGGGAATGATCTTATTATTTCCTGTTTGGTTAATTTAAAATCAAACTCATGTCAAAGAGTGAAGTATAGGACAGTTCATAAAAATAGAACTAAATGTCCCGGCAAGTAAGTCCTTTGTTCAATTATCCGTTTCAAAAACCTGGGACTATTATACCATTATGTTAGTATAATAGTCCCAGCAAAATCTAATATGATACTCCGTTCTTGACACCAGCTGTCAATTAGCTTGAGTCTTGCACTATAAACTGTCTGTGTATACTGTTTTCGTGTATTGGAAATAATTGAGGCAATTTTTGGTGAAAATCATTTTGCAGTGTATGATCTTTTGACACTTTCCACGATATAAGATTTAGAACACTTGGATTTGGATGATGAATTCAATACTTAATAGATTTTGTTGGACAGGCAGTTGTATTGGAAAGTCTATTAACAGGTTGAAGAGTTGACTGTACCACGACTGTCTTGGCCACATTGGCGCTATCAGTAAAATTACACAGTCCTCTTTCTGTATTTTTTGTAATACTCTGTTTAGGATTATCGGTGGAGGGAAGGCATAAGCAAATAGACCTGTCCATTTCATCGATAGTGTATCTATTGACACAGCTGTTTCTTCCAGCCAAGGAGAGCAAAACACTGGCTGCTTCATGTTCATTGAAGTCGGAAACAGATCTATTACTGGCGTCCCAAGCTAGAGGAACAACACATTCACTATTGTCATATTTAATGCCCATTCTGTCAAACGAATGGTCATTTTCCCCCTTGACAGGGCATCTGCTATAATAATCTTATTCCCCGGAATATGAACGGCCTGTATTTTGACATTGTGATTTATACACCATTTCAAAAGATCCCATGCCAAGTAATAAAGGTCTGGGGATCGGGTACCTCCCTGTTCGTTCAGATAACTGACGACTGTTGCATTGTCTGTTCTCACTAGCACACTTTTGAATTATACTTTTATCAGAAATGTTTCCAGTGCTAACTGCACAGCTTTGAGTTCTAGCCAATTGATGTGTTTAACTTTGTACTGAGGTGGCCACACACCTGCTATCTGCATTTTGTTTATATGAGCTCCCAATCCCGACTGTGACGCATCAGTCACTAGAGTCACCTAAGCATATTTCTGTTCTAATAACACTCCCTTGAAAATATTTCTGCGGTTTAACCACCAGAATAGATGTTCCTGAAGTGGTTGATACAATGGAATTAAATGACTTAAACTGTGTACAGCTGGTCTCTACCAAGCTAGAAGATAAAGCTGAAGGGGTCTCATGTGCAGTCGGGTCCATGGAACTTAAGCTATGCATGAAGCCAGTAGACCAATCAGGCTTTTTTTTCTTAAGGAATTACATGTACCAGGTGTGGATTATGACCATGATGACAGTTGTGTTTTATATAAATTTGATTTGTTTGTGCTTTTGTTTTTGCCATTTCATTAAGGACTCGCTCAAACCAGTACTAGGGCCTGTGAAGTGATAATAGTTGGTTCTGCGTTCAAGGCCTCGCTGTGGTTTAAGACGAAGAGAAGCAATAAAAGCGCTATACTTATTTTGCATTATATTCTATTAAAACCATTAATTGATTGATTGATTGATCGACATTACTTTCAACACTATTCTGCTATTTTAGAGCGGTAAATGTTTATGAGGAGGGAAGCTGGAATACCCGGAGAGAATCACCAACCTTTGATAGGTCATCTGACAATCCTGGTCAATTAAGATTTAAGTCGAGTGCACCTGCTACACATGCAGGCTTTTATCTCCCAACCTCAGTCTTGACAGGCTAGTGATACAGTAGTTCGACTATCTAAACCATCCTACGTCTATAAGTCTCTTCATCACAAAACATAGTCAACACTTAGACACGTAACACTAACACATCACAGTTCAGATACTATGACTGTATGTTGTAATATTTCTAACAATGAAACTTTCAAGTTGTACGCATGGAGATGTTTATAAATGCAACGTGTCTTACAATTTACATACGAATAGTATTAAGGTTAAAAGGAGGTCCTATTAACGCGGGAAAAAATTATAAATTTGTAACTGTGAGTGTTACAGTAAGATATGTCCTTTAGTAAACCTTATCCACAATATGTCTGAGAAACAGAACAAAATAGTTTCAAAGATAATGAAAGTCTGTGATATCAATTTTCCAAGAAAAAAACCTCTCCATTCTTAAATAAAAAGTCATGAGAAAAGCAACATCACAAAAATACTGAACTCCGAGGAAAATTCAAAACGGAAAGTCCCTAAACAAATGGAAAAATAAACAGCTCAAACTCATCAAACGAACAGATAACTGTCATATTCCTGCATTGGTACAGGCGGATTTAATGGGAGATTAATGTACAACTATCAAAATATACAATAATTTAACGATCAAACTTTCCATTGTTTAAATGTACATGTATATGTGATTGCTTTCAGGATATAGCATTCCTACAACAAGGATAACATGGAAATATATACATAGGATATTGAAACCGTGAACAGTTATTACTTAATGTGCGACCATCAAATCACAAATTGATGCCGTCGGAGCTTATAATACATTACAGTTATCTTCTAAATGCCAATTCAAATATACATGATATTATGTATGTTTATCCATATAGCTGGTATCCAGTGTACATACACCTCTTGTTGAATTCAATCAATTATATCACACTTAAGAGCACTGGAAAATTGTTTCGTCACAAACTTTGACAAATCTTTGTTATAGAGTACGGTTGTTACATCAACAGTTTTGAACAGATAGTCCAGTTTTGAATATTACAACTCTCACTATTATTAATTATTCAATTACTATTCAATTCGTTTTCCAATTAAATCCCTATATGAAAAAAAAATCGATTAATTTTCAAAGTGTGCATATGATTGATGACCTATCTTAATGCGTGTGTCAGCTTTGGAATAACAAGTACAGATAAACTCAGATATAAATATATTCTTGTGTAAAAGTATTATGTAAGCTATCTACATAATCATATATTCCCTGCGCTATGGCCTCAGATGAAATAAATGGGTGTTGTTTTATCGAACGGAAACTGAATGCATCAAAATTACATGGTTCTAATTTTAGTACAAATTTTATTTTATGAGTTTTACGTCCTGTTGATGTTTGAGGGAAAAGTTGAGATGATAATGATGTTATGGTTTTCGGTCTTTTTTTAAGTTCTGAAAAGGTAAGTTTTAAAAGTATCAATAAAAATTTATAAATTCCATAATACATGGTTGTGTATAGTAAATAAATATAGGACAACGTATTTGTCTCCTTCTAGGGATGTCAACGAGTACTCGAGTACTCAGGTATCGTTTGGTTGTACCGAGTATCGATTACCAAAACGATACTCGACTGATAATTTTCCTATTAGAATGTTGTTACTTTCGTAAGTTTAAACAAAAAATAGTTTTATTCAGAGCACATCCCGGGACATTATATCTTATTCAAATTTAATAGAAATTAGAATACGATTCAAATGTATGCGTTTAAGTCTGATTTATAATTCCTTGAAACAGAGGAATATGTAGGATATATGAACAAAAGCATTTTCCAAAGGCTGGCACTTTTAGCAACACGACGGGTTCCAGATGTGGAGCAGGATCTACCTACCCTCCCAGGGCACCTGCGATTTCCCCCAGTTTTTGGTGGGGTTCGTGCTGCTTAATCTTTAGTTTTCTATTGTGGCGTGTGTATTATTATTTGTCTGCTTGTCTATTTGTCTTTTTAACATTGGCGTTGTCAGTTTATGTTTCGATCTATGGGTTTGACTGTTCCTTTGGTATCTTTTGGCCCTCTTTTTTTAGTTGATCTTAGTCATTTCTCAACCTCTGTACCGTCAGGGCATATATTTTCCTAAGAAGGACTGTAAGTTACCTAACAGATTTGAGAAATCGCTACGTTCGAAGTTGACAAGATATATTGAGATAAATAAGAACAAATTCGTCGCACCCTGTTTCGACCCTCAGTAAAAAAAAATGGCATCAGTAAGTTATAAGAATCACCCCTTTGTTGGTCATTAAATGTGTTGTTACGGTTTCCAAATACTGTTGTTTTACGGTTTCCAAATACTGTTGTTTCACGGTGTCCAAATACTGTTGTTTTACGGTTTCGAAATACTGTTGTTTCACGGTTTCCAAATACTGTTGTTTTACGGTTTCCAAATACTGTTAATTGAGTGATAATTTTTCTATATATACTAATGTATTACTTGACAAGTTTACATAGTTACTACGTTTAGTAAATAGCTATAATTATTTAATTATGATAAAATAAATCCTTTGACTTTTATCTAGTACTAGGCAAAACTGTTGAGGGTTTTACGATCATAAGACAACGACCTACAATACATTACATGGTATAATTTTGTGTTTCTATTTTGTAAATGTTTTACCGAGTACTCGAGTATTGCTCGGTAAATCCAACGAGTAGTTGATTAGTAAATCTTCACCGAATTGACATCCCTTCTTTTTACTCATAACAGTAGAAGTGCCTTTTGGAAAAACACGTATTATTTTAACAGTTTGAAAGTCCCAATGTGTTTATGTTCTTATGCATCCTAAGCTTTCAAATAATATTTGTCTTTGAGCGTTCCTGGCGAAGGCTAATTCAGAAGAGTGCTTTGGAAATATGCAATATTGAACGTGTTGTTTTCCTTTTGTTGGTTATTACAGTAATGAACTATTATAAAAAAAAATGCAATGTGTGTTGGATTACTTACACTTTTGAGCAAAATACATCAATAACAAGTGCTTTACTGTCACAATCAGCTGTTCATTAATGACCCTTATTTGAAATTAACTATACTTTCTAAAATATTTATACAACCAGATTAATCAATACATTCTTACCACAGTACGTGTGAACACAACTATGAAAGCATTCTAGATGACAAGTTACATTTTCGATAATTTATATGATAAATATTGATTAAGAAATAGAACGCGGTCATAACATCTGAATAAGTTAATTTTGTTATAACTATTAAAATTCATTCTGCATAACTAGCAAATATACAAAAGTGAAAAAAAAGTATGAACTAGTTCCGCTGTGAAATATACACCAGAAAATACGAATGAAATGACTGAAGGTTATTGCTAAACGAATGACAAATAACTTGGTCCAAAGCTGCTCTTCTAAAGAAAAAAAGAAGTATGTCTCTGAATTTGGTATGAGAAAAACGAATAACAGGTATCCGTCATTGATCAAAAACTATTCCAAGCTTAACATACAAAAGTATAAACAAACTGTTACAACCAAAAATGTAATTATCACATTCAAGGCTATGATTTATTTATTTCTACCTTTTTAATGTTTACATTTTACAACACAAACGGAACTTATAAATTCCTTCTCAGATTGAACGGAACCACTCAATCGTATGATACGAAATCTAATATGATACTCCGTTCTTGACACCAGCTGTCAATTAGCTTGAGTCTTGCACTATAAACTGTCTGTGTATACTGTTTTCGTGTATTGGAAATAATTGAGGCAATTTTTGGTGAAAATCATTTTGCAGTGTATGATCTTTTGACACTTTCCACGATATAAGATTTAGAACACTTGGATTTGGATGATGAATTCAATACTTAATAGATTTTGTTGGACAGGCAGTTGTATTGGAAAGTCTATTAACAGGTTGAAGAGTTGACTGTACCACGACTGTCTTGGCCACATTGGCGCTATCAGTAAAATTACACAGTCCTCTTTCTGTATTTTTTGTAATACTCTGTTTAGGATTATCGGTGGAGGGAAGGCATAAGCAAATAGACCTGTCCATTTCATCGATAGTGTATCTATTGACACAGCTGTTTCTTCCAGCCAAGGAGAGCAAAACACTGGCTGCTTCATGTTCATTGAAGTCGGAAACAGATCTATTACTGGCGTCCCAAGCTAGAGGAACAACAAATTCACTATTGTCATATTTAATGCCCATTCTGTCAAACGAATGGTCATTTTCCCCCTTGACAGGGCATCTGCTATAATAATCTTATTCCCCGGAATATGAACGGCCTGTATTTTGACATTGTGATTTATACACCATTTCAAAAGATCCCATGCCAAGTAATAAATGTCTGGGGATCGGGTACCTCCCTGTTCGTTCAGATAACTGACGACTGTTGCATTGTCTGTTCTCACTAGCACACTTTTGAATTATACTTTTATCAGAAATGTTTCCAGTGCTAACTGCACAGCTTTGAGTTCTAGCCAATTGATGTGTTTAACTTTGTACTGAGGTGGCCACACACCTGCTATCTGCATTTTGTTTATATGAGCTCCCAATCCCGACTGTGACGCATCAGTCACTAGAGTCACCTAAGCATATTTCTGTTCTAATAACACTCCCTTGAAAATATTTCTGCGGTTTAACCACCAGAATAGATGTTCCTGAAGTGGTTGATACAATGGAATTAAATGACTTAAACTGTGTACAGCTGGTCTCTACCAAGCTAGAAGATAAAGCTGAAGGGGTCTCATGTGCAGTCGGGTCCATGGAACTTAAGCTATGCATGAAGCCAGTAGACCAATCAGGCTTTTTTTTCTTAAGGAATTACATGTACCAGGTGTGGATTATGACCATGATGACAGTTGTGTTTTATATAAATTTGATTTGTTTGTGCTTTTGTTTTTGCCATTTCATTAAGGACTCGCTCAAACCAGTACTAGGGCCTGTGAAGTGATAATAGTTGGTTCTGCGTTCAAGGCCTCGCTGTGGTTTAAGACGAAGAGAAGCAATAAAAGCGCTATACTTATTTTGCATTATATTCTATTAAAACCATTAATTGATTGATTGATTGATCGACATTACTTTCAACACTATTCTGCTATTTTAGAGCGGTAAATGTTTATGAGGAGGGAAGCTGGAATACCCGGAGAGAATCACCAACCTTTGATAGGTCATCTGACAATCCTGGTCAATTAAGATTTAAGTCGAGTTCACCTGCTACACATGCAGGCTTTTATCTCCCAACCTCAGTCTTGACAGGCTAGTGATACAGTAGTTCGACTATCTAAACCATCCTACGTCTATAAGTCTCTTCATCACAAAACATAGTCAACACTTAGACACGTAACACTAACACATCACAGTTCAGATACTATGACTGTATGTTGTAATATTTCTAACAATGAAACTTTCAAGTTGTACGCATGGAGATGTTTATAAATGCAACGTGTCTTACAATTTACATACGAATAGTATTAAGGTTAAAAGGAGGTCCTATTAACGCGGGAAAAAATTATAAATTTGTAACTGTGAGTGTTACAGTAAGATATGTCATTTAGTAAACCTTATCCACAATATGTCTGAGAAACAGAACAAAATAGTTTCAAAGATAATGAAAGTCTGTGATATCAATTTTCCAAGAAAAAAACCTCTCCATTCTTAAATAAAAAGTCATGAGAAAAGCAACATCACAAAAATACTGAACTCCGAGGAAAATTCAAAACGGAAAGTCCCTAAACAAATGGAAAAATAAACAGCTCAAACTCATCAAACGAACAGATAACTGTCATATTCCTGCATTGGTACAGGCGGATTTAATGGGAGATTAATGTACAACTATCAAAATATACAATAATTTAACGATCAAACTTTCCATTGTTTACATGTACATGTATATGTGATTGCTTTCAGGATATAGCATTCCTACAACAAGGATAACATGGAAATATATACATAGGATATTGAAACCGTGAACAGTTATTACTTAATGTGCGACCATCAAATCACAAATTGATGCCGTCGGAGCTTATAATACATTACAGTTATCTTCTAAATGCCAATTCAAATATACATGATATTATGTATGTTTATCCATATAGCTGGTATCCAGTGTACATACACCTCTTGTTGAATTCAATCAATTATATCACACTTAAGAGCACTGGAAAATTGTTTCGTCACAAACTTTGACAAATCTTTGTTATAGAGTACGGTTGTTACATCAACAGTTTTGAACAGATAGTCCAGTTTTGAATATTACAACTCTCACTATTATTAATTATTCAATTACTATTCAATTCGTTTTCCAATTAAATCCCTATATGAAAAAAAAATCGATTAATTTTCAAAGTGTGCATATGATTGATGACCTATCTTAATGCGTGTGTCAGCTTTGGAATAACAAGTACAGATAAACTCAGATATAAATATATTCTTGTGTAAAAGTATTATGTAAGCTATCTACATAATCATATATTCCCTGCGCTATGGCCTCAGATGAAATAAATGGGTGTTGTTTTATCGAACGGAAACTGAATGCATCAAAATTACATGGTTCTAATTTTAGTACAAATTTTATTTTATGAGTTTTACGTCCTGTTGATGTTTGAGGGAAAAGTTGAGATGATAATGATGTTATGGTTTTCGGTCTTTTTTTAAGTTCTGAAAAGGTAAGTTTTAAAAGTATCAATAAAAATTTATAAATTCCATAATACATGGTTGTGTATAGTAAATAAATATAGGACAACGTATTTGTCTCCTTCTAGGGATGTCAACGAGTACTCGAGTACTCAGGTATCGTTTGGTTGTACCGAGTATCGATTACCAAAACGATACTCGACTGATAATTTTCCTATTAGAATGTTGTTACTTTCGTAAGTTTAAACAAAAAATAGTTTTATTCAGAGCACATCCCGGGACATTATATCTTATTCAAATTTAATAGAAATTAGAATACGATTCAAATGTATGCGTTTAAGTCTGATTTATAATTCCTTGAAACAGAGGAATATGTAGGATATATGAACAAAAGCATTTTCCAAAGGCTGGCACTTTTAGCAACACGACGGGTTCCAGATGTGGAGCAGGATCTACCTACCCTCCCAGGGCACCTGCGATTTCCCCCAGTTTTTGGTGGGGTTCGTGCTGCTTAATCTTTAGTTTTCTATTGTGGCGTGTGTATTATTATTTGTCTGCTTGTCTATTTGTCTTTTTAACATTGGCGTTGTCAGTTTATGTTTCGATCTATGGGTTTGACTGTTCCTTTGGTATCTTTTGGCCCTCTTTTTTTAGTTGATCTTAGTCATTTCTCAACCTCTGTACCGTCAGGGCATATATTTTCCTAAGAAGGACTGTAAGTTACCTAACAGATTTGAGAAATCGCTACGTTCGAAGTTGACAAGATATATTGAGATAAATAAGAACAAATTCGTCGCACCCTGTTTCGACCCTCAGTAAAAAAAAATGGCATCAGTAAGTTATAAGAATCACCCCTTTGTTGGTCATTAAATGTGTTGTTACGGTTTCCAAATACTGTTGTTTTACGGTTTCCAAATACTGTTGTTTCACGGTGTCCAAATACTGTTGTTTTACGGTTTCGAAATACTGTTGTTTCACGGTTTCCAAATACTGTTGTTTTACGGTTTCCAAATACTGTTAATTGAGTGATAATTTTTCTATATATACTAATGTATTACTTGACAAGTTTACATAGTTACTACGTTAAGTAAATAGCTATAATTATTTAATTATGATAAAATAAATCCTTTGACTTTTATCTAGTACTAGGCAAAACTGTTGAGGGTTTTACGATCATAAGACAACGACCTACAATACATTACATGGTATAATTTTGTGTTTCTATTTTGTAAATGTTTTACCGAGTACTCGAGTATTGCTCGGTAAATCCAACGAGTAGTTGATTAGTAAATCTTCACCGAATTGACATCCCTTCTTTTTACTCATAACAGTAGAAGTGCCTTTTGGAAAAACACGTATTATTTTAACAGTTTGAAAGTCCCAATGTGTTTATGTTCTTATGCATCCTAAGCTTTCAAATAATATTTGTCTTTGAGCGTTCCTGGCGAAGGCTAATTCAGAAGAGTGCTTTGGAAATATGCAATATTGAACGTGTTGTTTTCCTTTTGTTGGTTATTACAGTAATGAACTATTATAAAAAAAATGCAATGTGTGTTGGATTACTTACACTTTTGAGCAAAATACATCAATAACAAGTGCTTTACTGTCACAATCAGCTGTTCATTAATGACCCTTATTTGAAATTAACTATACTTTCTAAAATATTTATACAACCAGATAAATCAATACATTCTTACCACAGTACGTGTGAACACAACTATGAAAGCATTCTAGATGACAAGTAACATTTTCAATAATTTATATGATAAATATTGATTAAGAAATAGAACGCGGTCATAACATCTGAATAAGTTAATTTTGTTATAACTATTAAAATTCATTCTGCATAACTAGCAAATATACAAAAGTGAAAAAAAAGTATGAACTAGTTCCGCTGTGAAATATACACCAGAAAATACGAATGAAATGACTGAAGGTTATTGCTAAACGAATGACAAATAACTTGGTCCAAAGCTGCTCTTCTAAAGAAAAAAAGAAGTATGTCTCTGAATTTGGTATGAGAAAAACGAATAACAGGTATCCGTTATTGATCAAAAACTATTCCAAGCTTAACATACAAAAGTATAAACAAACTGTTACAACCAAAAATGTAATTATCACATTCAAGGCTATGATTTATTTATTTCTACCTTTTTAATGTTTACATTTTACAACACAAACGGAACTTATAAATTCCTTCTCAGATTGAACGGAACCACTCAATCGTATGTTTATCTAGTGATAATTCATTTTCCAATTCCATTTTTTTTTTTATCTTTTATGGCAAAATCTACATCTTCATAAACAATATCAATCTGCTCTTTTTGTATATTAATTGTTTATTAGTTGTTCAATTTCTGACACTAACAATATCCACTTACGGAAATAATCTTTAAAACAAAATCTGGTGACATATCAAATACCTGAGATCACCTCTAGTTTTTGGATAGGGATTTGGGTAGCTCAGTCTTTAGTTTTCTATGTAGTGTAGTGCGTATTTGTATTTTGTTTTATCCGTTGTCAGATTGTTTTCGACTTCCGTGTTTGAATGTCCATCAGGTACGTTCGCCTCTCTTTTCATACAAACAAGTTCTTTTTATCATGTTTTGTGGAAATATATGTTTTAAATGCATTTGTCATTTACTATTTCAAATAGTTTTAAAACAACAACAAAATAGGCAAAGATAATTAATTCAATCGGTCATTTTTCCGCATGCTTTATAAAACAAAGGTTGGGCGGTGCTTGGTGCTTAATCTGAAATTACATCTGGAACACTGAAACTGTGCAACTGTCCTGGCAGTGTTAACTAAATAACTGAATACTCTTCAATAAATATTGTTATAGAAATAAAAATAAATGTATAAAAGATTCATGTTTTACTTAGTATAACATAAGTTCTAATGTTTGAATTTTATTAACCTAGTCTAGCCATAAAATCCGGTTTATTCCACCGTTGTTTACAAAAAAAAATGCCTGTACCAAGTCAGGAATATGACCAATGTAAAATATGTTTTACGTACGTTAGACGTGTTTGAGCCTTTTATTTTACCATTTTTTTAATGTCCCTTGCAGAAACATTCAGATCACACATTACAAAATTTCAAAATATTTTGTAGATTATATGAACACAGTATGTAGATGTGCATGTGCATATCGACAGAGTATGATGTTATGCTAGTTTAAACTTCACAATTTTGGCCAGAATATATATTACTAGAACACTGTTTTACCTCAGAAACTCCACTACAGCGTTCTAACAATCTGGTAGTAAATATTTCAAAAGTTTAATATCATAAGGTATTTTTTTTGAGAATGTGTTACTTGTTTTCCTTTGTGTGCTTTAATTACGTCTTTCCACCTTCCCGTGGATTGACCTATTGATTTTCTTCTGGTTTTTTTTCTTCCTCATAATTTTTTTCTTGCGGTGTAATTTTGTTTCAAAAGATGTCGGTTAGTTTTTTTTGTATATGATATCATACAGCCTATACGCTTTTGAAACTACCCTTGTTTAACCAAACACTTTTCTTTGTACGAGTTATCTCCCAAAACACTGTTTTTCTTGTTATGAGATTTTTCCAAATTGCTCGTTATATCCTAAGGATGTTAGGTTTTTGACCGAAACTTTACGAAGACTCCATATGAGAGTTAGTTCCCCTTTCGTTTTTTATATAAGTGAAATGTATTTGTAACTGAAAAAACATAAGTGATAGAGGCCTAGGGTCTTTTGAATTGAGATCATGTGTCCCAAAAAGTGAAAATTAGGTCAAGATCAAAGATCAAGGTTATGTTAAAAACTGGATTTTGGCTTGTTATCTCTTATTTTCAGAAATCATATAAGATACTGACAAAATATGTTCACACAATTGTTAGTTGTGACATGTCGTTACACGTCAATTTTAGTTAAAAGGATACGTAGACATTTCATACGAGTTTTCTCCTTTTTATGTCTAATATTAGCTCACTGTATGGTATTATAACTCATTAACAATATAAAGTAGAGGCCTAGAGTCTTTTGATTTGAGGTCTTGGGTTGATGACTTTGAAATTGAGCTCAATGACTTTATGTAAATTTAACGTTCTAGATTTTGACCTTTGCTTTTACCTTATATGTATAAATGATAAAGACATGGGACTTTTTGCAATAGGTTGCAAGCAATGTGACCTCGAAAAAGTCAACCGGAGGCGACCTTTTGTAAACCGGAAGTGGCTATTTTTGCGAAAAAATAATGTAAAAGTATATAGAACCATATATTTTTAGGTAATTTTAAGGAAATTTTACTGTTTCTGGTTATTATCTTGAATATTATTATAGATAGAGAAAAACTTTAAACAGCAATAATGTTCAGCAAAGTAATATTTACAAATAGGTCAAATGACCGAAATGGTCAGTTGATCCCTTTATGAGTTTTTGTCCTTTATAGTCAATGTTTAACCATTTTTCGTAAATCTTAGTAATTTTTTACAAAAATCTTCTCCTCTGAAACAATTGTGCCAAATTAATCCAAACTTGGCCACAAACATCATTGGGGTTTCTAGTATCAAAAATGTGTGGCGTGACCCTGCCAACTAACCAAGATGGCCGCCATGGCTAAAAATAGAACATAGGGGTAAAATGTAGATTTTGGCTAATAACTCTTAAATCTAAGCATTTAGAGCAAATCTGACGGGATTTAAATTGTTAATAAGGTCAAGATCTATCTGCCCTGAAATTTTCATACAAAACAGACAACCTGTTGTTGGGTTGCTGCCCCAGAATTAGTAATTTTAAGGAAATTTTGCAGTCTTTGCTTATTATCTTGAATATTATTACAGATAGAGATAAACTGTAAACAGCAATAATGTTTAGCAAAGTAAGATCTACAAATAAGTCAACATGACCAAAATTGTCAGTTGACCCATTAAGGAGTTATTGCCGTTTATAGTCAATTTTTAACCATTTTTCTAAAATTTTAGTATTCTTTTAAAAAAAATTCTCCTCTGAAACAACTTTGCAAAATTTAACCAAACTTGGCTACAATCATCATTTGGGTATCTTGTTTTAAAAATGTGTGGCGTAAGCCTGCCAATCAACCAAGATGGCCGCCATGGCTAAAAATAGTACATAGTTTAAGTCACCTTGGTGGTTCTAACACTGGCGAGATAAGATCAAGTATTTTCGTGTGTATACAAAACCGAACAAATCTCGCGTCTGGCACAATTAATGTTGGAAGTATAACAGAATCAAAATATCATACCGGAACTAAAGCACATATAAAAAACGAAGATGTCGAATCAGGACCAGGATAAGAAGCTAAATTCAAAACAAAATATTGTTTTAAAGAAACCAAGACATTTGATTGACAGATTGGATAGTGCTAAAAAACTACAGGAAATCAAAGAATCAGATGTTTTCAAAGATCATAAATCAACTGATAAGGCTTTTAAAACAAGCAATTGTTCTCCAGAACATATACAATCTCTGATTTCTGTTGTGACGAAAGGTCTTCTTGTGCAGTCAGATGATCATTTTGATTTGAAGGCTCAGACCATCAATTATACTGCATCTGTAGATTTACAACAGCCTTCCCTCACAGACATGCAATGTGAAAAAGAATTTCTTGAAATAACTGAAATGCATAAATTGAAAGATAAAGTGCGAGCATTCGGATTGGATATTAGTGCATCGGCCAATACACATCTATTTAAATTGAAATCACCCAACTCCGCTTCAGGTGAAACCGATGTTGAGACCGAAAAAGAAGGAACGGAAATTTTCTTGGCTAAAGCAAAGTATGCATTTGTTCCCATAAAATCTTTTCAACTTCGCCAAGAAAACATGCGCTTTGGTGCAACAGTACAACGACAGGTTCATAAAATTGGAAAACTGCTTACAGAATCTGGAGGTGAAAATGAAATGCTAAATCAAATATGCTATGATTTCCTAAGCCGATATGGATCACATGTTAGCATAGGAACCCATGTTGGTGGAATTTTTAAAATGTGCACAGTTTGCCAAGACACTGATAAAATTTCTCATAGTAAACGTCTGCACACATTGCGTGAAAAACACGCATGGTATGTGGAAACAAAGATGAAAATTTTAGGAGGAGAAGGCGAAATTAGTAATTCCAATGTCGAAAGAAGTCACAGGGAAACAAAAAATCATGATAATAGGTCAACAAAGGACAGCAGTTTAGAGAGATTCGGCGGCCCGATATACGCAGAAAACTTTTGGGAGTGGAGAAATCTCCTGATTCAGGATCCAGATACATGGAGAGTCATTCATCGTGGCGACATTACCGGAATATGGAATATACTCCTCAATTATAAATCAGAAATCGTTAACTGTACACAAGTTGCCGGATTACTACAGCGAACGTGGGAACAAAATTGGGTAAATCATCGAATATGAAGAATGTTGATAAAATTCTAATCAACAACATTTTGTCAATATTCGAGGAAATACATTTGACAGAAAACTATACAGCAGACACCATAATGCAGATACTGAAACAAATTGCTGGTATCGCAACCGGAAACAGAAAATTTGAGGAATACATTAAGAGATATCACAAATGGAATCAATTCTTGGAAAAAGCTGTCTCAATGACAGAGGAATTACACCTTGAAAGCAGATTTAACCTGAAAATGTTATTACGTTTAGCTGGCCAAAGAATGATAAATTTGAATAAGAAACTTTTAACATGGTATAACACGCCCTTGTTATGTTGCAATGAAAACGTTGTTGGAAAGATAATGGCATTTATACAAAATGATTTCAGATATGCGTATGCATCGTTCATTAAATATGGTAGCGATCCGTATTGTAGATGTCAGATTGAAGATCAGGTTTTAATGGAAATAGCCCGAATTATATATCATCATGGGCAGCGGTTAACCAACGTAGAAGAATGTATTTTGTTGGCTGAGATAGCCATAAAACTGCCGTTTGATTTCGCACATTTCACACATGAAAAAGATAGCACTCAAGTTAGATCAACAGGTAAAACATGTGAAACCGTTGAAACATTCTTCTTGTCATTATCTCAATTAGAAACGCAGAAAAAATACTGCACCTGGAGAACAGTGTGTGCTAAAATCTGCGGTTGATTTTGTAAACCTAATCGAAAAGGTTTACTTTCCAACATTGGAAATATCAGCGGAATTGTTTTTTAACGTTGACCAACTTAAACTACGGCAAACCGTCTATTGTAGAATGACTGCGTTGCGTAAAAAAATGTTGGAAAGAGCCTATGAACCCAATAGGGACTTTGTTAATCTGGCTTTACTTTCAGTATTATGGTCTGGCTCAATCAAAACACCCGAGGCTATGAAATTACAGGCATGGAAAACTGTTTTCCACACGGGACAAATGATATTGTTTCAAACTGAGAAATTTTATCATCTCAAAGACCTATCGTGTTGGGAATTCTTAACATTTGTTTCAGGTTTTATAGGCACAATTGAGGAATACAAAAAGAATGATACAGATTTTGAGCAAATTGGAATAGACTTTTGCAGAGAGTTATTTGATCGAAATGAAGAGTTTCTCTTTATGATTGATCTAAATGATCGACAAAGAAAGAACTCTATCGAGTTTGCCATACTTTTATGCCAAGCACGACTGAATTTGTTAGCGAATGGAATTAGCGAACTAAAGACATTTGAAAACGTAGATAAACTTCTTAAACAAATGGAGAATTCCGTACCAAAAGAAAGTGCATCAGTGTTCCTTGTTTCGAAGATTCCAGCAACTGGAAAAGACTTCGAATATGACATGCGAAAGTGTATTATACCAACTTGGAAAGCGATAGAAGATCGTCTATCTGTTCACGAAAATCCTCAAATAGCTATTGCACATGTAAATGCACATTTTGTACAAGAACTAAAAATTTTATGTAGAATGTCCTATCAACTGACAACAAAAGTGATTGCGAATGACATTCGGAAAAAACTCTCCAACTTTCTCTCTAAATCCCCTGCAAACACAATTACATGGAGAGATTTTTTTTTATCTTTTATTTGTTTTTCAATAGTCAGGATTTTACAATACCCCTACAATCACCACCTGACTATGGTTTTTGGGGTAAATATTGAAAGTTATATACAAGACTATCCATTTTTTTTTTTTTTTTTAAATTTATCTTCATAATACAAGAATATAGTTATTAAAGAAAAAGAAAAAAAGAATATAGCTGCTCACACTCACACTTTCTCTCACTACTTACACACAGTCGCTGCAATCTTACCATTTAGTATGCATGCATGTCTATATATAAAGTAAAAATTCAAAATACCACTGCTCACTATAGTATAATTTAAAGTATAAATGATAATATAAATCATGAAAAAATTGTATGTAGTGGGGACCAGAATCTTTCATAAGATGCTGCCCTATTATTTTTGTTTGCAATATAAAATTCATTTGATTGGTATTGTTTTATTCTGAATTTAAGTCCTATAAAATTAGGAGCTATATTTCTTAACTTTCATCTAAAGATGTAGTTTTTAGCTATAATTATTAACAAATTTATAAACAAACTCTTAGTAATAAATCCCAATAAAATTTCTGTCTTACTAATGCTGAAATGCTCATCAAATAATTTAATTTTCTGTAAAAATGACAACCAAAAATTGTATGTAACATTACAATCATAAAATAAATGTTCTATTGTTTCCTCTTCCTCATTACAGAAGGTACATAGACTTGTTTCCTTTTGCTTAATTCTATATAAAAATGTATTAGTAGGTATAATTCTATGTAATATTTTATATTGAAAATTCTTTAAATATGTATCCCTACAACATCTTTTCAAAAGAGAAAAATACTTAGACCATTCTGAGATTTCAGAATTTGTTACATCCTCCCATTTACATGGAGAGATGTTGAAAAAGAACTTACAGTACAAACAAGCCGCATTAATCGATTTTTAGTTCGTTTTATGTCCATTCTGGTATTTCTATGGAAAGAGGCAAATAACATAGGTTCTTCTTTTGCCATTAAAATGCCGATCAATATATAAAGATGATTATATATTATTCTAATCGGATACATAGTGGAGACAACTCACCAAATCTAGAGGGACATGATAACTGTTTAAATTGTTTTGGAAGACCTAACGTTAGGATATATATGCAAGTAAAATAAATGGAAAACGTCCATACTAAATTTAATAACCTGATAACGGTGATGGCTGTTTATATTCAATATTTAATGAATTTCTGTATGTTTTATGACCCTCGTGAAATATTGTCACTTTTATTCAATAGTTTCTAGAACTTATCTTTGTGTATCTAACTTCTACTTTATCTCATAGATGACATATATTTTTTTATTATTATTTTCAAATAACCTGTGCTTAAGGATGTACCTAGGTGATGTTTTAGAATTTGAGTCTGATGTTCGGACTCCTTAATATTTTTTCATACCATACAAGGTAAAATGTTTTACCTCATAACACCTATGTATCATTTAATATAACCTTTAATAGCTCATAAAAGGTCATTTGACAAAATTTAAGCAGATTCTTGATTTTCTTTCTTTTGATTTGAGACCCAAATAATACCAATGCTATATAAGGAAAAAGTCCGAGTCAGCCTTTTCCCGCCATATTTTATAAATGAAATATCTCGAAAAGGAGCTCCATGACCTTTTATATTTTTAGCATATTTTGATCTTTAACTAATACTCTTCCAGCTTAAAGTATCAATTTTGGTTTCTTGATTGTTTTTAATTTTATCTAAGATCTCCTAAGTACATCATTAACATAAACAATTGTAAATTTTAGGCCATTTCTGTAGATTATTTGGTTTTTTTTATTTCGATATAACCTTTATTTCTCCTATTAGTTCAAACGAAATATGTACCTTAACAAAAAGGTATGCTTCTTACAAAGGAAGATTGTAAGACTAATTGGAACGGTGACCCCATTTTTTTATTTAATTTTTCTGTTAAGTATACGAATAAGTTCATTTATTAAAAAAAATAGCGAAATCTGATATTTTAAAAGATATCGATTTTTACCCGCTAGCCCCCTTGATTGGTTTCTGAATAGCGGATGGTATATTAGCTAAAGCATATTGTGTGATACCTTTTCATGAATTTGAATACAAATGGTGTATGATGATAAACGAGACTGTCTGTTGTGACGATAGATTGCATGCAATCGAAGATTACCGAGAAGTGCCTTATCTCATAGCCTTGGTATTGATCTGTTATTTTCCGATTATTTTAATAAAAATTGTAAACAGCTTACGAAAATTTGACAATAAGTCATATCTTATTGACTTTTCATCTGATCATGCTCATGGCATCTTTCCAAAACTTAATAATTCCAATTCAGATGACGATTTTGTGTCCGTTTATTATCAATCCATTTGTTATTGGTTTATCTTCCCATAACGCTAAAAAGTGACAGATAAAAGAGGAAGTCAAGAAACATGTTTTTGGTAAAGTAATAATTGTAATTATTTTCAAAAGATTTCTTTTCTTGATCCTGGCACCAATGTTTATTTACATCGAAATTATTATATTCTTTCTGATTCCATAGTGGAAAACAACCATTCATCAAATTAATAAAATCACTTGCTGTTTGGTTTTACCTCAATGGAGGATAATGTGCTGAATGATGAGTTTTTCTATCCGATCGATAGGAACTTTTCTAGCTATGATTGTATATAACGTTTTAGGAATTTGTATTCTCGTCTCATTTGATGATTTCAAAAATTCAGTCCGTGAAAGGGGTCGTGTATGAGTGGCCGTTTGTGTCATTGGCGGTATGAACATACCGTTTGACATTTTTAAAAATAAGACGTGTCCTGAACCAATCCAATGAGCCATGCAGAGGCCTTATTGATCCGTAACTTTGCCTTAACTAATTTATCTGGCGTACAAAATTATAATCCTGGTACTTTTGATACTATATTCATATATAAATAAGAATTGATATATCTGCCTGATGTCATTTCTTGTTATCGAGTTTTACCTATTCTACGGTCTATTAACCAAACTGATGACCAGGCCGAGGGGTTTCCAGTTAAACGTGGTTTCACAAACAATTACCAATAAGTCCCCAGCAAAAATTTCAAAGATGTTAGGAAAATGATTTAAAACACAACTTTAAACTAAACCGTTACCATTCAATAAGTTATGTATAAATTATAGTTGCATGTAGTGACCAAGATCACTTCGTTGCCATATCATGTTTATTATTAGAAGTAAAATCTGTTGAAATTAAAACAAACAATGATGATACTACAGATTTGTCGGAGTTTATAGTCATTGTTAGTGTTCATGACAATATTTATAGGTGTTTGCATAGAAATTATTTTTATTAAATATGTTATTATTTGAAAAATATGTAAATTATGCATTCCGATTTAAAAAGACGAAAAAACATGTTGTGATCTTTACGATAAGTAGAAAGTCACAAAGGATGATTTCAACATGTTCAATGTATCGTCAATTTATTCATGAATATCAATAATGTGGTCATTTTTATAAATTTCGTATTGACAAAACTTGATTTTGGATTTTCTTTTTTGAATTTTCCTCGGAGTTCAGTATTTTTGTGTTTTACTTTTTAGTCGTGTTTGGCACAACTTTTGGGAATTTTGGGTCCTCAATGCTCTTCAACTTTGTATTTGTATGGCTTTATAGATATTTTGATATGAGCGTCACTGAGGAGTCTTCTGAAGACGAAAAGCGCGTCTGGCGTACAAAATTATAATCCTGGTACTTTTGATACTATATTCATATATAAATAAGAATTGATATATCTACAAATAATGAAATGTATTCTGATTTGAAAAAAAAGAAAGTAACACACCAACAGGTTTTTTAATGAAACACTTTATATATTTAAACGAACCAAAATGTCTACATATCGCATTCATGATATACTAAAGTCAGTTCAATTTCATTCATTACACACATATGAATAATTGTCGCTTGAATATCGTTCAGTGACAATCATTTCATTCCTGATTAATCTGGACGACTTTAAATATAGTGTATCAGCGCTCTAGTGTTTAAGGGAAAACATCTGTTAGAAAATTATTCAAATGAGGTTGTAACTATTCGACAAACCAAAAGACTTCTCCATGTCAGAATACGTTCCTAAAAAGAAAAAGTCGGGCATTAAATTTTGATTTTTCCCGATGATGAAAACAAACGTTTTGAAAATGTTTTGAAAAGCAAGGACGTTTAAAGAATTGCATTCAACATCAGATTAGCCAAAATATAATTAACAACTCATGAATTGGGATTAATCTATTTTTCCGATCTTCAAAAAATGTTTTTAAATTATGTCTTCAAATACAAAGGGGTTTCATTCAAACGCCATGGACTGAATGTACAATGACTTGGAACATTACAATAGAATTTGCCTAAATAGTCTCAATAACTTCATAGTTGTTGAACAGGTGCTCAGACACCAAAAAACAACTATTGAATGGCAAACAAGAAAGAACTCTTTTAACGATTCGATTTTAATATTATCTCATTTTATTCTATTAATAACACGTATTAAAATAAATCTGTCTCCCAAAAAGGTTCTTCAGGTACTTTTGCTAGTTCACATAAAAAGTGAAACCGATAATGATTGTCAATTTACAATTCCAGCCGTGTGATAGGTCATTGATTATCAGGATATTTAATTTAAACTCTAACGAGGCAACAAACCACGACGATATACGACACAAAACTAGTAATATTAAAATCACCACCAAAAAAAATAATCAAACAACCCTTTTATCGCTACTGTCTAAAAATTACAATGAGACCTTCGATCGCTAACACTTTGACTTCACTGCAAGTTTAAAACAACCCTAGCCCCGGTTTGAGCATAATTCTTTGCAGACAGACGATCAAGCGACATCTTTGAATTGAAGAACTCCTGGAGTAATACTTATAACAAAATTATTGCAAAGAAATCAAACATTTACCGTTATAATATATATAGACTGCCAATTTCAGTGAAACGTGCAAAAACAAAACAAACATTTAAACAACCACAGGGACATTGAGATATAATTTGAGAGGAAAGTTTACAAAATTCCGTTATATTGATTAAGAAGCAACACCACCTACTCTGGCCCGGTCAAAAAGTATAGTAAAGGACGAAAAGAAGTACATACTCAAAAGACAAAATAAGTCATACCACCAAACTACTAGTACTAGCATAATTATAGACTATAAATTGGTTATTTAGGTTTCAAATTAACGACTAAGGAATTATAATCCTCTTTGACCGATAATTTTCAATAATATAAAAAAAACTATGAGTAAGATCTAAAAAGGAGGGCACGTTTTACCTTTTTTAAAGTTATATAGTGCATGTTTTGATGTATCGAAGTTTCTTTAACCAGTACTCTCAACTATGTAAATAATAGCATATTAACCCTGTCCCCATAAATACTTATATCTAAAATAAAATATAGAAAGCACATATAATAATTGTAGATGATGTGTGTCTTATTAATACTTTAAAAGAACACAAACTGGCATGTTGAATAGAAAACACAACGGGGGATAAATGCAATACTTTTTTTATTGCAGATGCTATCTGAATTGTTATGTAAACGCCAGATATTTATAGATTATCGTTGATCATCTCAACGAGATTGATTTTCTCGCTTGAACCGGGACGGCGAAATCGAGAAAAGCAATCGAGATGAGATGACCAATGATAATCTGTTTATCGCTATTCTACCTATGACGACGTTGTCAATGTCATGTAAATTGCATTAGTAACGCAACGTGCCTCCTTAGTTTCTAGCGATAATTTTTCATCTCAAGCGAGTAGCATGATATGAAAAATTATCACAAAAAAATATCAAAGGAAAAATGCACAAAATAGCAATAAAAAACTTTTTTTACTCTCAAATTATTCATTTTAATACACAAAATAGCTCGATAGATATTTTAGTGTAAATCAATACTAGTTTGTGCCCTAAATCTATGACGTTATAACTAAAAGAAAAACACAATATTGTGAACGTTGAAAACATTGTAGAATTTCAAATATCACGTTTCATGTTTGAAACACTGCTAGAAAAAAGTGTTCGGTCCTATAGAAAATTGTGGAAAGAATTATCTATCATTTACTTTTAAAATTAAACAAACTTATTATTTTTAATTATTCTTTTTGTTATTGTGCTTTTGTATTTATGTATTCTTGTCTTTTGTTTTTACTTATATGCTTTGTTTATTTCTCTTTTTTGTTTTTTTGTTAACACATTTGTTTGTTTTATAGTCATTTAGATTATATCACAAATTTTTCTGTTGTACCCCTATTTTAGACATTTTAACCTATTATGTCTATTTGTTTTGTTCACACATGACTTTCCGTTTAGATTTTCCTTAAAGTTTGTTATTTTACATTTTATGAAATTCAGTATTTTGAAATCCATTGAATCTTTTGTGATACATTGTATACTAAAATATATTGTCATTTGAAAATATATATGTTATAACATATTTACAGTAATACAATTATTTATAGTTACCTTATCTATAATATATATGAAATTAACTTGAAACTTTCTAGTTCTGTATAATAGATAATTTTTACTTATATGGTTTTATGTATAATTGTTCTCCTGTTGCGCAGTAGAACCAAGGCAACATTAAACTGCATACTAATATCTACTTAGACTGTTAATTCTGTCTCAACTGTATTTATCTTATGTGTTGATGTATTAATTATCTTTTTATTACTTTACTGTTTGTTTTTGCCAGTTCAATTCATTATTTTATAATTTAAAAACTTCACAATATATGTCTGTAGAGAGTATTGTAGCATGTATAACTGTGGCTATTATACTTTAAAGAAATTACAGTTTCAAAATGTATTGCGCTTTTAAATATATTCACAAGATTTTATGTTTCTGCACCATTATTCAGGTTGAATGATTCAATGCATTGATGAACGAAAACAATACGTCAACACATAGAAATATGACAATAATTAAAAAGCAAGTATATAACAATTATTTCCTTTCGTTCTGTTGACTGAGAACATTTAATTTTGTCGCTTTTCATAGACTCCCCCTTTTTTATTTTTTTGGGGTAGAAAAATAATTAAGAAAAAGAAAATATTCCAATGTACATTTAAATCTTCAAAGATTAAAAAAAAAACGTGTTTAACCAGATTTTCTTATGCCTCCTAATGATTAATTGAATTTAATATAACGAACCCCATTTTTGGAGAAAAATTATTTGTTTTTACTCAATCTGTGGTATTCAACGCACACAATAGATACATTTCAATTGACAAAAATTAAGCAAGGGTTATTTACCTTTTGTCGCTATGTTGGAAATCCTAGCGCGTAATGTCGTCATAATATAAATCAGTCAAATTAAACTTATTATACTGACCGTTATACTTTAAAAAAAAAGAGGTTGTTTTGTGTGCAATTTCAATTCCTCTTAGCCTTGCTTGATTTATCACTACTATCTAATAAGGATTTTTTATTAGAATTGTGTGCAAGTATGTTTCAATTTGGTAAGTCAAATAGCAGTTAAAATCATTCATCTATCCATTTAAAATGGTGGGGAAAAATATATACTGAAATTACGTCATATCGAAACACCTATCTATATGTAACTATTTATAATATCAAAGTCAAAAAAGCAAACTTTTTCAATTATCCCTCTAAAATGGTGGTTAAGGAAAAACTTTAACTAAAACTACGTCATATCGAAACTACGTCATATGTAATTATTCATGTTATCATACGATATCATTGCATGAGTCATTTATACAGGTTATAGTGATAAGTTATTTGTTTTATTTAAACAAGTTGATGTGTTTAACATGTTTAATATATTTGGAAACTTAATAATTGACATTGAAATTGTATGATTTTTTCACATTAATGTATTTTTTGTTCAATTTGTTCAATCATTCTATTCTAACGAGTGCTTTAACTTGTTAATTTTATAATACACATGACCAAAACATATTTTTTGAATATCAGCAAAATTACTTAACTTAAATTTTGAATGACTGTAAATTATTGCTTGCATTTGTTATTGGGAATTCTTTAGAATGGCAAACATGCGATAATAATTATTAAAGGAAATCAGCAAACAAATAATTATATGACTGTATCATATATCAGAACTCTAGTTCTCATTATTACGTTACTCAGCAAGTTACATTATTTGCATTAATAAAAATCCTCGCAACAGTAGCTGTTATCATCTAATTTTTTCAATATAAATTTCTTATTCTGTTTATGCATATTTTCTAAAAACATACTTCTAGCGTGTTCATGTAGCTATGTATGTTGGTGTAAATTTTTTGTTGTTTGATATTTAGCATTCATGATTACAGTAATCTGAGAAGTGCTCAGTACGCACACAATTTATAAAGAACTCTTTTTGTTTTAGATCATAAATGTAAGGCACCCGTATATGATGCCGAAACACCCGATTTCGTTCCATTTGCAAATAGAATTACCTCATATTTTGTTTTTTCCTTCATTCTAATCTTTTTGATGCAATAATAAAAGGATATACGATATGATTGTCAATGTAACAACTATTCATCAGAGTTGAAATGAAGTGGAACATTTGTAGTTATCAATTACATTATATTCAACTAGACTATTAATAAGATAAAAAAACTACTTTTTCAAAACTTTGTTATATTGGGCCATCGTTCTCGCATTTATGACGGTATTAAAAGAGGGGAGTAAAATACAAGAGTTATAATCAAACTCATAAATCGAAAATAAACTGACAAGTCCATGGCTTAAAAAGAAACAGACAAACAATAGCACACTAAAACAACATAGAAAAATTAATCTTTATAAATATGCCTACCGATAAAATAAAATTAATACTAAAATTAATACGTGGTGATTTGACTGATCTTTTTATTAGAAGCCTTGAACTGGTCGATAAAAAGTTTAAGATACAAATAATAGATTTTAATATTTTCCTTCTTGATATTAAACGGAAATAGTATGCTCAGATAATGAAACTTGAAAGAGGGACGAAAGGTACCAGAGGAACAGTCAAACTCATAGATCGAAAACAAATAGAGAACGACATGGCTAAAACATAAAAAGACAAACAAACAAATAATAGTACACAACACACAAAAAGTATATGTATATCTAGAAAATGCATTGTAAAAACAGAACATGTTGTCGTTCAAAAGTCCATTTTCTATAGATAAACCTAAAGGCGTTCCATGTCTTCATGTCTAAAAGAGATTTATAATGCAATTCTCTTTTGTAACGACGAAAGTCTTAATATTGTCAAAACCTACTATTTTTTGGTTTACAAAAAAATATTATAGTCGTCGCCTTTACTTTTCAAGCTTCGCCTCAAAAATTTGCATATTAAATATATTATTTTATTAAAATTTTCAAATCGCTCGTTCGCTCCAATTTTTGGAGTCCAAAAATCCGAAAAACAAGAAATTAAATTGGTGTGTCCCAAGAAGTTAATATTTTTTATTCTCTATTTGATACATTGTACATGTATTAGTAAATAAATTCACCAACCATAAATTTGTATGTATTAAACTAGGATAAATATAAATGTTATAGCATATGTTAATCTGCATATTATAACGTTGTAATGAATCGGAGCATAATTTTTCGATGCAAAACTGTTATTTGTAAATTATACTGTGAGGAATTAAAATACAGTCGAGCAGTATTTCAATGTAGTACAACTTTAACTATTTTTCACGTTTATTGGTCTTAAAGAATTGTTTATACCTTCATACTTCTAAACAGAGACAAGCAGCAAAGTTGTTATATACTAACCGAAACCATTCAAAAGAGATGTACTCGCATCCAAGTTTTCTAAATTTAGTCTTGTTTTGGATTCTCTCAACAAGCAATTTCAATTGATTTTCACATTGATATCATTTTTTTATATTGCAACATAATTTTTGACATTTTGAAATATTTTGTCACACGTTGTTGTCAGTATAATAAAATTCTACATGACTGTCATACAAGTAAGAAGTTACGCTAGCTGAAAAATCAGGTTTAATACATTATTTTCTACATTAGTAAATGCCTGTACCATGTTAAGAATATAAGGTTCCTGGTTCGATTCCCGTTCCGTGATGAAAATTTCAGGGACTGAATTTTCGGCTCTCCCTTTACACCATTTTCGAGTCTGGTTTTGAGGAAACGATGATAGTCCGTCGGATGACCCGTGTTAAGAGAAAGCCATATCTCTTGCACGTTAAAGACACCCTTGTAGATTGCGCAAAAAAGAGCAGGCTAATGCCGCTACGAGGCAATATTTGCACCTGCAAAGTAGAGAGGAATTAATATAAGTTGCAAAACTTGTTTCCCAATCCACTATAATGTTTAAACTAAGAATTTGACAGCTGTTTTTTATATATTGTTGCCTTTATTTTTTTCGTTTGATGTGTTTGGACACTTTAGTTTTTCGATTTGATAACTTATCGTTTCAATTGTCCTTGAAGTTCGGTATTGATGGGTTTTTTTACTTGTTACAACAGATGCTGCATTTAGAGTAATATAGTTTTCAAGCTGATATGCATTCCGGGAATGACTTTGAACAAGGGTTCTTATAAAAATCAAATGTTTAACAGAAGCCATCATCATTAGGTTGACTGTTAAATTATAAATATGCCACATATAATTATATATACAACCTTGAAAATAGAGAAAAAAAACATATAGTAGCATTACTGTTAGACATTTGTCAACCGAAAACCCCATTAAGTAATTGCAATTATAATTCAAGACAATCTTAAACAGTGAGATATGTATGCTTAAAAATGGCCAAGTTACAACAGAATTTAACTATTTATTGTGTGTGGTTTGTAGTAAATATGATAATCATCACCGGGTTGTAACAGTTACACCAGGAATCATTTACTCGTTTTAAGGACAAGCATCTATTTTCTTATTTTGTGATTGTGTAAATGAAGATCAGTACTTATTTGTACTACTGCATCTTTTAGATAACTTTTTGTCATTCACTGAACGTGTAACAAATACCATATTGAGAATTGTACGCTATTCTATATAGATTTCGGTATTAATATAGTTATGTGATCGGCTTGAAGTAAAAATGATTTGTCTGATTAAATATACATTTATTTCTAGCGAATGGTTTTCATGTAAACTGGCACAATAAAAATTCCCAGTCAACTTGTCTGTCGAGTAAAAAGCGGTGTTTATTTCATATCGCAGTAACACGTTCTTGACTTAAAGATGCATTTGATTTGCACCATTGTCATTCTCAATTTGCGACGGAAGGGTGATCAATCACTGGTATCACAATGGTCAAAATCGGTTAAAGAACTAGACCGACTTAAGGAATTTTGTTTTAATATATTTGTTCGTTAAATATTTGTTATGATGATAGGAATGCTTTCTCCTTCACATAGAGCAACCTATTAAATTGCTTTTATTTACAATAAATTTAATTGGCTATCGATAACAATGATTTTCCGCTAAAGAGACTTTTAATTGGAATGAATATTGAGAAATTTGTTTAAAGCAGAATATCAGATTTGAAATATACATATTTGGCATGACACATTGGTGGGGTTTATTCTCAATGAAATGATATAGTTTTCGTTCAGTTACTTTTCGTAAAATAGCCAATTTTGGTCAAATTTGTCAATTCGATATGTTGAAAAAATGTTCAACTTCGCTTTGATTCAACCACACTGGTGAGTTTTTTCAGACGAACCGGTATAAGAGTATTAACCAAAATATCGAACACTAAGGTAAAAAAGAAAATGTGAAATTCATTCAAAGTGACATTCGCTGTCAAATTCATCATGTTCATGTTTACTAATTTTACTCAAATTCTCATATTTCATTTATAACATACTAAAACGTATATTCAAATTATAAAAAGTAAAATAAGTAATTTACAATGCACAGGCTCAATATTATTATCAACATTTCGTATGTATTTAAGTCTAGACCACATTTAATCAACCATAAAAGTGATCTCCGAAGACTGCCGACGATCATATAACCCAATATTAACAAAAATATAAACAGATAGTAAGCACGTGCAATTGCATTTTTCTAGATCTGATTTGTTTCATATTATCGTTTAAAATGTATGTTTATAATCGATTTTTCGTTTAAGAATGAGTTTATGTAGATTGAATTAATTTCATTAAATGGTTGACCATTACGTTTTCAATGCGGACATTTTTTGCTTTTTATTAACTGAACGCTATGTAATCATGCATAATGAAAACGGATTCAATGAGGTCAAACTATTCACAAGGAAGTGAATAGTTCTTCATTTTAATAAATGTGGAATTTTGGAAGAATATTTCGCTACAAGCAGTTAGTTTGATCAAAAACTGTCAAACAACCTCCAAATCAACTTTGAGTCTGAATTAAATACTAAATGTTATACATATTCCGTGTCTATGCCTTGTTGATTGTTTATATTCTACTATTCATAATTTTGATATACGTTTTATTATGTTAAACATAAAATAAGTGAAATTGAGTCAAATTAGAGAACCCTATAAAACGAACTCTCGACTACTTCAATCAACAGAACGACTGGACAACAACTGTTATATTCCTGACTTGACACCGGTATTCTTCGAGGAAAATGTCAAGAAAATCTTTTTTTAGCTAGCTTAACCTTTCTTTTGTGTTACACTTGTTTTTAGTTCCATTATTTTGACAATATTGAGTTACCCAAACAGACTTGATTTGTTAACGTTGCAATGTTTGGGAGGTGCATTTGTTCTATAGAATTTTATGCCAAGATAATGACAACAAGTGTTTTAAGGAGAACAGATAGAAGTAATCAGCTAATTTTTTCATTTAATGCATTAAATGTAGATAGGAAGACTTCAGTTTGTACAAAATGTATTGATTTCCCTATTCATTCGTTTGAACCAAAAATATAAAAGGAAATAAGAGTATAAGACGACTAATCTAAGCAAAATATCAAGGTCTACATATGGTATGAAACAAAGAGTGGTATTAATACAATATGGTAAGGCATTTGCATGGTAAAGCCTAAAGGTTCTTTAAAATGGAAAAAATAAAGTTCGTTGTGTACTTATTTGCAAATCTATACACAGGAAACCATAAAACTAAAGAAAAAATGAACATATTTAGAACTTTCACAAATATTCTTTTACACGGAATATATTAAAAGTCCAAGAAATGATGACTGTGGAAAATCATTCTTGCTATATAACATATGGCTACTTGTGACTCCGGTAGTGCGAATCCAGGCATGATCGTCTTGTTCCATTTTACAAAAAGCGGTCATTGATCCAGATGAATGACCTCCACCTGCATTGTATACTCCAGCGGAAGAAATTACTTGACTTTCAACTACAAGTTCTGATACCATCCAATTAGCACCATTTCCGGAAACTGTCCAGGAGAACATGTACGTCCCTTTTTGAGGTGCAACAAACACGCCATCGTACTTATCATAAAACCCCCCTTCATTAACGATCACTGTTTCAAAAACCAATATTGTGTCAACGTTGTACGTATATGATTTTTCTCTCATGACAGCATAAAACATAACATGATCTGTCCTTTCTGAAAATAAACGTTAATTATATTCAACAACTATCTGATTATCTATTGCTCTTATTTTATTCAATCAAGTGCACACGGCATTCTGGTAAAATGAACAGTGAATAAGTTATTGATATTATGTTTATTAAACTCCTCAACGATACAAGGATTCGTGCGTTTCGTCCACAAAGACTCAATGACACAAACAGAGGCTCTGTCAAACACGTTGCAATCCTGACAACCGGAGGTTTGTTTTACAACAAAAAAGACCTTAACCGATAGCGGTGTGTGAAAATACAAGTCATTTTGTAAGTAATTCATTGTACCAACTTAGGTGTTATAGCTTTTTTTTTTGTAATGTCATTTTACTTGCAGAAAGGTAGATTATTTGTTCAGCAATTTTTTAATAATAAACTGTTAAGAATAGATTTCTTTTGAATGATAAGACAGCTTATTTTCAAGGGGAGAATCAGGATTTAATTTTATACTCACCCGAACCCATCATAAGAATATATGATAAATTGATCATTTTCAAAAACCTACTCACGAATGTTAAATCTGGCTTGCTTTAAAAGTGTTATGGACAGTTTTGCATTATATCAATCTAACGTATTTGATAATGCCCCTTTATTGTGGCTATAAATGAACAACAATTCACATTATTTATTTCGAAAGCTAAAATGCGCGTCAACGACGTTTTTTTGTATTTCAGACTAATGAACGGAGGAAAGGATTGTTTCTGCCTTTACCCTCAAATATGAAACATTAACATGTAAACCCCAATTAGCAATTTTCCAATCCGGAGTGTAATAAAATACATTTTGCTCAAAATTGACGTTTTTCTTTGAATGGTCTGTTTATTTATTAGTTGAAAACTGTTTTACTCCGCAACATTATATATATCTATGTGTGTCTAAGCAAGTAGCATGTAGCCCAGTGATTGATTTATGTTTTATTTGTTTTTCGTTCAATGTGATATAAACATGAATGGGGTTGTTAACTGTCCCTATTGAATATAGGTACATTGTTTTACCTATTCAGGTGATTTTTTGTCCAATCGTAGATTCACATAATACCACCGAAAGGAACTAAGTTTGAAAACTTGACAACAAAAACATGATGAGATTTATATAATCTTATGACGAAGTAAAATACGCTGGAAATAGTAATAGACTTGAGAAAAATTACATCACTTAATCAATTATATACCAATCAACATTTTATAAAAATTTATAGGTATATAGTTATGATACTGTTGTCCGGTCATTAAGGATTGCATATGTAGGTATTAATATTGATTCACTCAATAGACATATGGTCTTTGCATCTGAATTACTTTACACTTTTATTCTAAAACTCTAAGGGGAGGGTTGAGATCTCACAAAACATGTGTAACCCCGCCGCATTTTTTCGCCTGTCCAAAGTCTGGAGCCTCTGGCATTTGTTAGTTTTGAATGTTGTGGGTTTTTTTTTTAGTCCTTTATATGTTTTGGAGTTAAGTGTGAAATCAATTTTCACTGGACTAGTACACAATTTCATTAAAGAGCCAGCTGAGGACCACGTCCGGGTTCGGGATTTTCTCTCAGCGTTGAAGACCGATTGGTGGCCTTCCCGTTTGGTCGGGTTGTTGTCTGTTTTACATATTCCCCATTTCCATTCTTCATAGTATAATGGACCGAAAGTCCAAAATCACTAGTTTTCCTCCTCTGATCCACTTAATTCTTTTAAAGCTTTTACGCCTTATAACTTTTACATCTAATACAAAACTTGTGTCAGCTGTCGATTCAGGTTTCAGTTGTTTGAAATGCATAAACTACAATTGATGATATTTTAATATTATATCCTACCTTTCTGTAAAGTTGTATTTAGGTTGTCCAGTCTTTGTTTAAGGTTGCGAACTTCTTGCCTTAGTTCTGCCAATTGTGTACTTGTAGAATCATTTTGAATAGTGAGAGAATTTGAAAAGCATGCCAAGAAACACAGAAGTACTGCGATCACTGCTGTTGACATTATAGAAAAAGTCCGTCTGTGTATGTATAGCCCTCATGTATTTGAGTTTTTAGAAGGGATAAGAAGGAAGTTCTTACTGTAAATCATTAGTCTTAATAACCTGACGTTATATTAGAAACATCAAAGCAAAAACTTCAAGTGCTTTGACTGAATATTTTTAAAGGAGTTTAACCCCGTCCTAAGTACTTTCACGTTTAAAATTTACAAACTACATATTAAAGCCTATGTAGTTTCCGTTGCAATTGCCCTACCGTTGTCAAATTTGAAATATTATACCAACTTGGATCGGTTAGGGCAATTTTAATTTTTTTTAATTTTGGGACTGCTCCCCATGCAGTTATACCATCTCAACTGTCACAACCTTTGGACACTTAAAGTTGTGCCAGTTCACATCGCAAAAAACTATTTTTATTTGGCATATCTTTGTAACCTTTGCGCCGTGTTTGGAAATTTTAAAATTGTACCAGCGTCTGTTATGTCCGCTTAAATTGTATAAACTTTCAAGATTTTGATAGTGTCGCAATTTGAATATATTGACATGATTCATTTGACATCGTGCTATAACCGAAGAAGGATATCTGTTATCCGAAATATCTAATATTTGTTCATTTTATAGTTATTTAATGGTGATGTTGTACCCTTTTTGACTTGTTATATACATATATATTTATTAAATGATATTAGCAGATCAGCCATATGGATAAATCATCATGTTCAATACTGAAAACGTTCCACTATCGATATTAATAAAGAGTTAATATTGCTTTTCGAACAGGGTCAATACGAAAAAGCCGAATTGGCACGTGGGCTAATACGGGACGTTCACTTCCGGTTTCAATTTTCTTACACCATTACTTAACTTTGGTGGTATTCGTTATGCATAAAAAAAAATTGTTATATTTTTTAAATTAAAATCATAAAATAAAAAGGTGAAATAATGTGCAATATTTTGTAACGTCTTAAACATGTGTTAAAGTCTTGAAACAAAAAAAAACAGGGCCAATATGGGAAAAAAAGCCGTATTGGCTCATGGGTTGATACGGGACGTTCACTTCCGGTTTTTAATTTACTTAAAATCATTTAATAGAATTGTTATTATCTGGCTGTTTCTGTATTTGGCCTCGACTCTTTGAGTCTCGGGTCCAATACAGCTAACCTTAAATCTATAACAGGGTTAATACAGAAATAGCCAGTTAATAACACTAAAATATTGATTAAAATGATAATTAACGTACAACATCGCCACGTTATTCTTTGTTAATGTTTCATGACTACGGTACATGCATATGAACTATATCATTTAATTTCATTTTGACCGGTTCACAGACATAAATAACCAATTATTTAACATATAGAATTGAATAAATTTATCCTGATTCTTTCTTGTGATCATTAAACAACTTTCTCTGTCAAAAGTATGTAGTGTTTTTGCATTTTGATATTGTTTCATTTGGGAGATTTATTCTTTCGGACAGGTTTCTAACTATCAGTTTTAACTCAGATGTCTTGCTATGTTGCAATACATATCAATAGGAACAACAGATTAATCATACATTTAATTGTATATATTCTTAGTATCTTGGATTTACCATTTGGACTATGTTATCTTCTTTCAATAATGGTTTTGAATACAAAAACAAACAAGGGAGTAAAACTATGAGTACACTTGGTTAAGTTTGCTTAACATATTCTTATTTATATCACTCAGAAAAAGTTCAAGTAGAGTTATGATTTTTTTTTAGTACTGGAAATATTTTTTTTTTAAACATTGAAGGAGAAATATTTGATGTTGACCATGCTCAAATAAAACTTTAAGAGTTGCACTTATCCTACGAATAAACATCGTGAAAATAACTTTGAATTATTAAATGAAACTTGAGAATCTCATGTCAAATAATCTTCATCGTTGACATACATGTTGTACTGCTACCTCTAACAAAAATTATTTTAAATGGGGAATCATGAAGTGCTCAAGGCATGTTGCCAGAAACAAATATACATCCTTATATATTAAAGAATATTTTAAATGTAGCCAACAAAAAAAAAATCCGTATTTAAAAGTGTCTCCCATTATAAAAAAGTTCTTACGTTTTACTTCTTCACCTGAAAATTTTGTTTTCTCCAGTTTCCACAATCCTTAATTTAAGCTCACTAAAACTAAAAGAAAGAATTCGCAAAATTTTTTCATTAATAAGAACAACCTGCGAAAAAAAATATTTGTTTCAGGAGAAACTTTACAAACCACTTCTTATACTTTAACAATTATCTTTGAAACAAGATGATTATCATTTTCATCATTGAACACATATTTGTACTTTTGATGAACGTATTTTACAAAATGGCAGTCAACATAATGATAATTTCTTATGCATGCCTTATGCAATCATTGACACATTCGTTACTTAAGTTGTTAGGACTTTCTGGATTTATAAAACCAGTTACTTCATATCTATGATATCTGAGAAACAGTCAATTAATGCCTTCCTTTTCTGTTCAATTCATAACGTTTTGTATTTATTTATAATGAATAATCAGTGGAACGGTGTTCAACAAGAATTATCAGTCCTGCACATACATTTGATACATAAATTACCAAAATATATTCTACAAACTTAAGTTCGATATTTTCAGCTTTGTGCAGAAACTATTTTGCTATTAATATGCACTACTTTCCATGATGTTCGTTTTGACTGGATCCGATTTGGTAACGTTTTCGCAGTCGTACCGAATTACTTCATTTTGTAAAGAAATCGGCTAAAATTGGTACTACGGCCGTCTTGCAGTGAGGTGAGATGTTTTGTTTTGCTCCTTGTTAGTTTGCAATTCTATAAATATAGATAATTCAATTTTCCATAGGAACTCCCTTTGCGGCTAAAACTGTGACACTTTTACTATGACATGTATTAAGTTTCGTGAAAAATAATATCCAGAACGGAAAATTTATGTGCACTACTATTTTTTAAAGGTCAAAATTTAGAGCTGTACGGCACATTTTCAACATGTATATGCCCTGAACTTCTGATGATTTTAACTTAGTATAAGTATACTACTTAAATTCTATATTACCCTAACCTCCATTGTTGGACTTCCCAAGAATTGAAATTTAGGCGGTAACATATTTTTCTATAGTGGTTACATTCCCAAGTGATGTCTTTATGGATGAAACACAGAGATTATATATGGGAACCAATACGTTAACAAATTAAAATATCTATGAATATTAAATATCTCCCCAAAAGAGGCGTGGTTGGAGAAACAGCTGTATTAAGTTCAACCACAATATACACAATATCCTTTTTCCTATTAAATATATTATAACGCAGTGTGTTCGTTTACTAAAATGAATGTAGTAACCATAGGAACTGTTCGCGTATTTTACATTGTATTGCAGTAATATTTGAATGAATGAATATTTTATTTGCAAAAGCATATATAACATGCTATGGCAATACATAATATATACATAATGTGACAAAAGACTGGTAACAGAGAACAATACAATAATAACATACATGTTGTAGCTAACCAATACTATCAGATCTAGCTTTCCATGCACTCTTCAAATAGTTACAGAGCTTAATTGTTAAAGATCTAGAATTAGCTTTCAACAAACAAGATAGTTTAAAAATAGTAGGCCATGAACAATAATAGCGTGGCAAAAACAATATTCTAATTGCCCTATATGCTGGACATACCAATACAAAATGGAATTCATTCTCAACACATTGCATGTTACAACATACACAAAGACGCATTTCTCTTGGTATATCAGAGAAGCGACCAACTTCAACATTAAGTTTCAATGTACCACTTCGTAGTTTTGTAAGAATGTTAATATTATTAATGTAGCTAAAATAATTCTCAAGACAAAAATCAAACTTTATACTTCTATACACACTTAATTTCTCACAGTCACAAATATCTGCTGACCATTTTTGTAGATATTGATCTTTAATGCGTGTCTTTATAATATCAAACGATATATAAATATTATTCTGATCAATCCAAATATGGTTCATTCCAAGACTAAATAAAAAATCACGCACATTAGATGCCCAATTAATTTTACCATGATTTGCATCGTCATAAAAATTTTTATATACATCATATACAAAAGCTGGTTTATATATAACAATACGTAACCAATATTTTAAGATTAATTGTTTTCTCAAAACATACATAGGTAGATGACCAAGCTCGCCACAAAGAAAACCAATAGGAGCACGTTTACTTACTTTTAAAACAAACCTACAAAAACGGTTATGAATAATTTCTATGTCGTTGGCACGGTGAAAACCCCATATTTCGGAAGAATAGTTCAGTACCGATCCAACCATACTGTCATAAAGAAGACATTGTTGCTTTGTAGAAATGTAAATATTATCTAAACATTTTAAGAGTGATGAAAGAGCTCTTGATCCTTGTTGTGATAGTCGTTTTTGCGTGTGTACGAATTTCCCGTTAAAGTGCAGCAACATTCCAAGGTAGACGTATGAATTTACGATTTGAAGTTCTTGATTATTATACATGAAATGATTGTTTACAGGTTGCCATCCATTTCTAAACACAACTATTTTAGTTTTATCAGTGTTAACTTCTATGTTCCATTTTCTACAGTATTTGGATAGTTTGTCAAGTAGCTGTTGAAGAAGTTTGGTAGATTTGGCAAATAAGACAGTGTCGTCTGCAAAAAGTATCAAATAAATTAAAAGACCGTTCAGGTTCACTACATCTTCATTATCTGTAACAGTTATATCTTCAATAATATCGTTAATAAAATAGAGGAATAATAAAGGAGATAAAGGTTCGCCTTGTTTCACTCCTAACAAATTGTCAAAGGCATCAGAAAGAAGTCCACTAGATCTTACTCGGAGACGCACAGACGTATAAATTGATTTAATTATGGCCACAAATTTACTGCTGACTCCACTGCGAAGTAATTTATAAATCAAAATTCTCCTGCTTAATTTATCGAACGCTTTTCGAAAGTCAACGAAAGCACAGTATAGTTTAGTTTTTTGTTGAAGAATATGTACAATTATACCATGTAAAACAAAAATAGCATCAATAGTTGAATGTCCAGGACGAAAGCCAAATTGATTGTCGATTAGTTTATCTTCGTCTTCGGACCATTCTAGTAATCGAGTAGTTAGGATAGACGTGAACAGTTTTGATAAGACACTCACTAAAACAATGGGTCGATAGTTATTTGGATCGGTCAAATCTCCACTCTTAGGAACAGCAATAACAATACCATCTGCCCAAGCATCAGGAAAAGTTCCACTTTCAAAAGTATAGTTGAAAAGTTTATTTAGAATTGGAGCAAAAAATATTGGACTTGCAGCAAACATTTCGCTAATAATTTGGTCATCTCCCGCGCTTTTGTTCAATTTTAGTTTTTTAATCGATTTCACAATTTCATCTTCAGTAATTTCAGTGTCTAGGATATCTATGCCTATATTTTCAAAATGTTCATTATTTATTAAGTTCAAAACACTAGTAACCCGAATTTAACTTGAACGGACTAAAACGTGTTAACGCTATTTAAATGAGATTGATCGTTTATTGATAAAGATTGACAAAAATTAAAAATTACATTTAATTCATATCAATTCATATCAATTCATTTTAAGTTGCTGGTTAGTTGCGTTAAACTAATAGGCCACGCCCCCGTTAAACTATTTCAAACATCCATTAATTCGTTTTAAACATGGATGAGACCCGAGCTTTTTACAGGTAAATCACCACCCAAGCAAAACGACCTCGATGTATCTATCGTTTTTTGTTTCAAACTTTAAATGCGTAGTCTTATTAAGTCACATGCTCCACAATTTAATTAAACGAACGTATAATACACGTGACATTTTCATATATAAGGCATTTAAATAAAAACATTAAAATATATATGCACGCGTGGTTTAAAAATGTCAAACTAGGGAATCTGTTGAAAATAAAATAGTTAGATGGATAACATAAATTTAATTTGCTCAAATGCACTAGATCTTTATTACGGAAGCCCTGGAGTGCCATGCAAAAAAAAAATTCAACTTGTGCGCACAAGTTACCAACTTGCGCGCACAAGTTACTATCTTGTGCGCACAAGTTACACAACTTGTGCGCACGAGTTACACAACTTGTGCGCACGAGTTATTAACTTGTGCGCACAAGTTACATGTGGTCTTATAGACATGCGCTGTTTTGCTAAAGAGACTACTTTATGGAACGCCGTAGCTGCCGAATACAAACATATGTTTATATACATGAATGCACATACTTTTCAATATCTGCACATGTTTTTTGCTATGTATACACATAGAATGAAATTCAAAACAGTGTGGCTGTGGCCATTGATTGACGCATTAAATTCATCCATTGACTGGGACAATTTATCCACTGCTCACTATGTACTTTTTAAAGACACTTAAACTATTGGGTCACCATAGGTTATCAACACCTTAATAAAGTAATTCGAAAAATTAATCAGAAATAACACGATGTTTTGATTTATATCAATTAAATAAATCAAAACATAAAGGTTATTCCTGATTAATTTTTCGAATTATTTTATAATTAAAGGCGTTAAGAAACCTTTGGTGACCCCACAGTTTAAATGTCTATCGTAGGTACGTCGTGAACAGTGGTCGTTACAGACAAACGTTCACGTAAATTGTCCCAGTCAATGGATGAATTTAATGTGTCAATCAATGGCCACAGCAACACTGTTTTGAATTTCATTCTACTTTTCATAGTTTACTTTATATGTACTTACTTTTTATATATATATGCAAATACTTTTCCTACATATGCACATCGTTTACCTTATATGCACATACTTTTCTATATATCTATTTGAACAAAGTTAACCTCATATGCATATACTTTTTTTTCTATATATGCACATACTTATTCTACATATGAATGTACAAATGTAGTTCTGCATGTGAATACTTTTCTCAGTATATATCATATGTGAACATAGTTTTTCAACGTGAGAATTACAATTCATATTATGCTTTTCTGTTGTTTTTTTTTCAAACTGAACTAAGGGTTCCAATATTATAAAGAGAATGTTTATTAAGAATTTCTTAATGTTGTATGTTGTTCAATTAAGCAACTTTTGAAATCATTTCATATGAATGCAATACTATTTTGGCATGTATGATGGTATGGCGCTGTTGTCTTCATCTATAGTCACTTGTTTTAATACCATAACTTTGTATTTGGTATGAGTCGTTTGTATTACATTTTAACACAAGGATTATTATCACTAATGGCTTGTTGAATTCAGTGGTTTTTGTCCCAACAATGTAGTGATAACGGGTCACAAGTTATATTAATGAATTTAGTTTGGTGTCCGCACTCTGTCGTTAATTTGCCTTATCCAAAATTATTGAAATTCACACACAATGTTAATAATCACACAAAGTTAGGCCGAGTTAGAATTTGGGCAGTAATTTTTTGGACAATTATGCCCCTTTATAACTTGGAAAATTGAAAATTTTAAGCGGGGGCATTCATGTTTTCAGACTTTTTTTTTTGATACAGGTTTTATGTTTTATTAGTAAAAACATTAGTAAGAGCCGAATGCACTTTGTCGGTGTGGGAATAATCTATAAACAGTGAATGTAAAATGTCATAGAGTGAGACAAAGGTATTACTGTCCAGCGATGGCGAAAACTATTTCTATAGAGCTTTATATTTTCGGTATTAAGATAGAATACCTGGATGCTTCATACTTTGTTTGTAATAGCCTTCCGTCTGTCATATGTTCTTTGGTCTTGACCTATTATAAATGGTACAGCGACTGGTTGAACAAAATTATAGCTTTTTTGTCATGTGAATTTCTCCCTTTTTATGAGTGATCACTGTTAAAATTAAGTTATTATGTACGTTGCTCAGATGTAATAACGCAGTAGGTCAACTATATGTGGCACATTTTCATGATTCATAATTCTTTGGCCAATGTTAATTTTTTTCTATAAAGAGTGTATAAGAATGGCCCACTGAATTTCTTGAGGTCTTTAAAAAGATGCCCATTATCAAAATGTTAATCACAATCAAAATGTAGATATGTCAAACGTATTTAAAGGGGCCATACTTGCTCGAACTATCCAGGGTTTTACATTTGCAGTAATATCAAGCTGGGCCCATGGGCCATTTTATCAGTTTGATAAGTAATTTTGTACTTTGGTGAGGTTTTGGAATTTGTGTCAAATGTTCGGACTCCTTGGTGTTTTTCCATATAATACAATGTAAAATATCTTGCCCCATAACACCCATTTAATTTTTCATATAAGACTTAGTAGCTCATGAAAGGTCATTTACCAAAATTTTAGAAGATTCTTAATTTTCTTTCTTTTGTTTTGAGACTTAATAATACCAATGCAAATATAAGGTAAAAGTCCGAGTCAGCCTTTTCCCGCCATTTTTTAAATCTCAAATATCTCGAAAAGGAGGTCCATGACCTATCAATATTTTTAGCTTATTTTTATCCTTAATTGATGCTCTATCAACTTATAGTATCAATTTTAACTTCTTAATTTATTAATTTTCACCTAACCTCACCTAAGTATATCCTTAAAGAGACAAAAATTTTGATAGAATCATGTATTCATTTTCAAGTTGTAAGCTTTTGAAAATTGGGGGTCGGGTGGGAGTAATGTATCTCTCTTGAATTTTTCTCATTGTATACGAAAGTAATTATATATATAAATATAACTTCGTTAAAATATTAAAAAAAAATAAACTGTTTTCATAGAAATGGTTATGTAACGCCTTTTTGTAATTTTGACAATGCAAATGTTGAAACCAAAATAGCAATACCTTAACATGTAAGTTATGGAAATATTCAAAGCTGATGAACCACGACTGAAAGAACATGGCTGAACAATATCCATGGAAATGTGCCAATATACAACTACATACAAAATACCATGGACTTATCATAAGTCGTTCCCTTTAAACAAACATAAACTTGTAAACTATGTAAAAGTTTCAACGTCAATAAACCATGATGAGGGGGTGGGCTTTATAACCTCCATAGAAATATGACTTGCAAATGCCAATAAATTTTCAAAGTCAATAGACAATTACTGAGGGGACAGGGACAAATATCATCTATGGAAATGAGATGTTCCAATACTTATGCAACTGCATAAATTCCAATACTTATACAACTGCATAAAACATATCATTGAACCACCACTTGTGGTTCAACATAACCCATACCTAATCACAAACTAATACACTGCGAAGCCAACGCCGATGCCTTAAAAATAAAATTTATACGTATTGAAAAGCTTTAAAAAGGTGTGAATATCAAATATGATATGACGTGCTGCAGTTCTACATTATGATTTGTCTGATTTACTCTGCATTTCTTGTTTTGCGTCTACATTTTCAGCATTTTGGGAATAAGGTGAGAGTGCAAAAACAAACAAAAAAAGAAATGAAATTTTCTTAGTTATAAAGGAACAATACTGCAGTACAGCAGGTGACTTTTTGCGTTTTATAGGTTTTTTTTTACCTTTGTGTATATATGGAAAGCCAACGGGGTCAAAATTCTTAATTCGTAACTTGTCAAGTCGTAACTTGTAACTGTGCAATTTCTAAATTTTGAATTCGTAAATTGTTAATTTGTAACTTGTTACTGTGAAATTCATAATGCTTAATTCGTAAATTGTCAATTTGTAACTTGCACCTTTGTAGTTTCAACATTCTTAATCGGTAAATTGTCAGTTTGTTACTTGTAACTGTGCAATTTCATAATGCTTCATTCGTAAATTGTCGATTTGTAACTTGTATCTTTGTATCAAAATTCAACATTATCATTTGTTAATTGTCAATTTGTAACGTTGGCTTTCCATATGTATGAACTTTATCAAATTAATAGAGGCAAAAGTTGAATTAGAGTGCAGCAAAATAAAATGGAAAGATGGAAGGACAGACGGTAAAACGGACGATCAAGGGTAATACATGTATAATGCCCCATACGCCTATCGGCAGGGCATAAAAAAATTCCATTGTCTTTGGTCCTTTCTATAACATCATAATAATAGAAAACAATTCACATTTTGAGATCTTAGACTATACTGAATACTTTGAAAACACATTAAAATTGGTAAAGAAAATGGCAACTTAAATTAAGTTTTATAAGAATGCATTTTTACAACTTTTGAACCGTTAGTGGTAATAATCCTTGTGTCTTAATTTAATACAAACAAATCGACTCCTTCAACGTTTTGACATGAACACCAAGTGACTATAGATAAAGACAACAACGCCATACCATCATACATAGCAACATAATATTGCCGCGATTCATATAAAAATGATTCCAACAGTTGCTTAATTTAACAACATACATCTTTAAGAAATTCTTAATAAACATTCCTTTTATGATATTGGGACCCTTAGTTCAGTTTGAAAAAAAAACCAGAAAAGCATAATATGAATTGTAATTCTCACGTTGAAAAACTATGTTCATATATACTGAGAAAAGTTTTCACACGCAGAACTACATTTGTACATTCATATGTAGAATAAGTCTGTGCATATATAGAAAAAAAGTATATGCATATGAGGTTAACTTTATGCAGATAGATAAAAAAACAATGCGCATATATGTGCATATATAGAAAAGTATGTGCATATGTAGGAAACGTATGTGCATATGTAGGAAACGTATGTGCATATATATATAAAAAGTAAGAGCATATAAAGTAAACTATGTTCATATATATGAAAAGTGTGTGTATACATAGAAAAATCATGTGTAGATATTGAAAAGTATGTGCATTCATGTATATAAACATATGTTTGTATTCGACAGCTACTGCGTTCCTTAAAGTAGTCTCTTTAGCAAAACAGCGCATGTCTATAAGATCACGTGTAACTTGTGCGCACAAGTTGTACAACTCGTGCGCACAAGTTGTGTAACTCGTGCGCACAAGTTGTGTAACTCGTGCGCACAAGTTGTGTAACTTGTGCGCACAAGATAGTAACTTGTGCGCGCAAGTTAGTAACTTGTGCGCGCAAGTTGGTAACTTGTGCGCACAAGTTGAAATTTTTTTTTTGCATGGCACTCCAGGGCTTCCGTACTTTATCGCACATATATATGTGCGTTTCAAAAATTACTGAATGCTATGAAACCTCATGGCATGTAAGTAACATGTGGTCCTTTGCAACTATTTACGAAACTTTTATGTATTCCTGTATATTTACCGTTTCTCTTTTCTCTTTTTATGTTTACTATATTGTACTCGTAAATCAAATGTAGACATGGAAACTACACAGCAATTATTTATTGTGTACATAATTTAAATCGATGTATCTTATATTTCCGGTAAGCAACAAATATTCATTCTCTTGCCGTATATTGATATACGGAAAAGCTTGTAATGAAAAACAAGGTTTTGATGAATTGAATAATAAAATTGATGAAGACAATGTTGACGTATGTTGAATATGATAAACAGAAAGTCATACCCAAAATTATAAATGAAGTAGCAGCCCACTGAACTTTTAAAACTGTGTTAAATTGTAATACCGGTCACTGGCCAAATCGGGCGTTAATTGTGGAAGAGAAGCAAATATCAAACAAAAATATTGTTCTTACGATTCTGTAAAAAGATTATTGTGCTGTCATGCACCCTGACGTACTTGTAATAAATGAACATATATATATGAGATAAATTTTAGTCTGCGATAACGATGGGTAAGTTGATTTAAGTTTAACGACCTAGACTGGCTATTTATCGGCATACTCTCACGTTTTTTAATGTTTTAAAAGAAAACATATATTTATGTTTTGGGCATTAAATATAAGTCTACTTACCAAATTGAAATGAACATAAACATTGTTAAAAAAAAATGGAAAAGAAACATTCTGCATTGTTGTTTTCATATAATTTTATTTCCTATATATTTGAGCGGAAATTTCTAAGTTAAAACTGATTGTAGTATAGATAAAATATTTCATCTAGGTGCTCTCGTTGAAGTTCGCGTTACATATTAAAATGAATTTCATTGGTCGGAACGTTTGCAAACTTTCAATTCAATACACAATATAGAGTCCAGTTCGGCAAACAAAAATCAAATTAAGACTCTACTTTGTCCGATTAAACAAACAGAATTTAGAAAAATAACACTTTTACGATTCTTTCAACCACGACCAAAATATCTATCTTTTTCTCCGCTGAAAATCATTACTATTGATATTAGAACAAGTCAAAAGTTGCCGGAGCCGGTTGATTTATGATGCATACGAAACTTTAATAATTAATTATACGGTTTGTATTTTTCCAAATAACTACTACATCCGATAAAAATCGAAAAATAAATTATCGGTTAAAATTACCGATTTTTCTATGAGGCAAACATTATCCTTATATGAGTCAAATTTGCAATATAGATTCAAAAAGAACAAACCATATCCTCATGTTTTTTTTATGCAACACTAGTAAGCATAGTTCGTCTGTTCTCGCTTCAAACCAAGCCATCATAAATACACCAGAGATGACTAAAATGAAAGTCTTTTCGCTCATTGAGATTTTTTGGTAGGTATTAAGCTTCAATTTGACCATTAATTATCGTAAATTTTCGATTTTTGCAAAATTACGAAAAATATGTTATAATCCTTGACCTTCCCGAAGCTTATACTTCGTTTAGTCGATTGTATGAAAGTTTTTTTTAAGAAACCGGTCTTTTACTGCAAAAAAAAAAAAAAAAAAGATAAAAGCGATTTTTGTTTGAAGTAACGAATCTCATTCTTACAAGAAAATGAAAGTTTTCGTGTTTTAGGTTGTGCTGAAGCAAACGTAAAAGTTGAAATAAAAATTACACTCCGAGATTACACTAAAGAGATTTCGCTAGCACACATGGGACTAGATTTATTAATTGTTCAATTGCAAGTCAAAATTAATAATCATGCAAAACAAATGATAAAACTTCCCAATTTAAAATTGAGAAAAAACCGACAGGAAACCAAAGTACAAAGGTACGGCATTTATTTAAAAACAATCTCCATCCAACGTCAAAATGTGAGGTAAATCGATTAGCTTACGCTAGCCAAGCAACCAACAGACAAAATAAATCTTGACTCTCCGATCAAGACTATCTATAGACACGGAATAAAAAATAACGGAAAATAATAGCATGTTAGAAAGGTTACAAACACATTTATACAAACATGAAGCAGCTGTTTTTTTACTGAACTGGTCAGTGGTAATACAAAACTAGGGTTTCAAAAAGATGAAGAAAAAGAAAAAGACATTTAAACATGCTAAAGTTTCTGAAAAAGCAAATCAGACATAGTGTTTAACTGAAATTGAAAAAAAAGGATCATGATAGTCTATAATATGTAAACATTTATTTCAGAAAGCTAACAACAAAATGAAAGGAAACTATGTATTGCTTAAAAACATTGACCAGGGCCGTAACAGCCTCATGTTTGAAATTTTAAAACAAAGTCACAGTACAAAGGCTTGTCTTCATATCAAATTGTTTTCACGGCGAATGTCTTGCAAGAAGCAAACTCCCATTACTCCGATGTCGCCCCTGCTTAATTTTGCGTGATCCATGCATTCCCTATTTCCATTCTCAATTTTATGTTTCTGAATTACTTGTCTTTTGTTCATTTACTTCCCTACTAAATGTCTATAGTCTAAGTGTTAATTTTCATTTGTAAATGTCTGGTTTCGCAATAATGCATGTCCACCAATATCCAGACATTGTGCGAAAAAATATAGTTTAGAAGATATTATTCTATGCTGAATACAGAAAACATATAGTCGTTTCTTCATGAAGATTTGAACTCTAACATTAAAGAGAACCAAACTGGCTGTCCTTTTTGAGTATTTCCATCTGGTGTCTTACATTTAAGGGTTTAACTAGTATTAACATGATTAAGTCGTGTCAACTTACTGTCAAGACAGACGCCTTTATAGAAAATAAAGGAATATGGGGTAAACATACACGGGACCTAATCGAACACAAAGTCAGAGCTTAACAAAAATACAAATTATCAATGGTCAGCGTTTTTATTCCTGTTCATCTTTATAGTCGCTAGAGGGTCTTCAACGATGAAAGAATCTGAGAGTACTTAAGTTTCTGACAGCTAGTTCACACTGTTACGTTTGGAGTCTTCCTGTCCGTCATCCCGCAATCTGATAATTTGATTATCTGTCTCAGGACCTGCGCATATATAAAATACTTGCCACTGAACATTGAACCAAGTAAAATCAATACACATCGTTTCATATATAAAAATCAATCTACAGATGATTATGCATTTCTTAGTTGGTTAGATTCCCTTTTGTGGGAGTTGAACACTTAGCGGGACAATTTTCTTCTCATGGGAAGATATATTTTTCCCATGGGAATATTAGTTTTTTCTTTTCTTTTTTTTTTCAGAATTTGTAAAAGTGCTATGAAATATCGAAATGGACTGACAATCATGCACTAGTAACCAATGACTGGAACAATATAACAGGCATTTCAATAAATTAAAAGTATTTCTATCATACTTTTACACTCAAAAGTCTTTTTATATCGTTGAATGATTGATAGAAACTCTACCGTTCAGCGAATGATTTTACAATTTGAATCTTTCACCTTTGTTTTCGGTCAATATCATCGTGCATTTCATGTAATAGTGTTCGCTGAACTGTCACGTATCAGAAACATGCCTTTTGAATTTCAGAATTAAAATTTTGTTTTAATCTATAATTATACATATAATTTTATTTCAATTCATTTTTGGTCTTTTCTAGATCTTTTATAACCTCTCAGGTAATTTTCAAAGAAAATCCAGAGTTTTCGGCATTTACAAGGACGCGTACGGATGAGGATTAAATATAATCTTTTTGTGATATATTCACTTGTACTTTACCCGTAGGCTGTCTTCGTGTACTGCAATTTATGGTTTACATGTTTAAAGGAATACGAATACTTTATTTCTCATAAAACTTCAATTATTAGTTATCAAGAACATACATACACATAACTATAAGGTAAAATTAGTACATGCATGTGTAAACGATACAATTAAATTAGCTTGGAGGACTGACTTTCACATTTATAACTTTTACATAGTTTTTCTAATATTACAATATTTGATGAGTTTAACTGTTGATCAGCTTTAACGATATAAGGGTTTGACTAACAGTAGTTCCTTAAACATTTCCTTCTTTTTCTATAGTTTATATGTTCTACAATTCATAATGTAATGGTACTCATCATCAATGTTGTTTGTGTCACAGAGACGACATATTCTGTCTTCTCTGTGTAAATCCTGAAACCTTCTGGACTCAATCGGCAACTACCACATCTATATACGTAATATATGAATTTAGAAATGTAAAAAGGAGTTTTCTAATTGATAATTCGTTTTGAAAATATGACAGCATTATGTTTTATGCGATTCTGCATAAAAGCAAAGAATTCTTCTTGAAACTGGTCTTTGGGTTTCTGTTTAATACATTTTGACACCCATTTATCACAAACTGTGCACAAGGACGGAAAACAAATATACGTCCTTGCTGTGCACTATAGTTCGAAATAGTTGTAAATTGCAATTTTTTTTAATTTCTATTTTTTCCTCACTAGATAGGTGAAAGTATGTATAACATTTATTGTAAATTGCGAAAATGCATTACGAGCATAAATTTATAATTTTAAGTTAGAATTTAGAGTCTCAACTTTTTTCAAAATCTCTGTAATATTACTCATGTATTATTTATGTTTATGTCAAAGGCGTTTGATTGGATAATAGGTAAAGGTAGGCGTGGTTTTTGGTAATTTTCCTCCAATCAACTGCCCCATTCGAGAAACCTGTGTGCGTTGATGCGTGTAAACTGGGTATTGTAACGGTACGTGTCTTACATCAGAACCTATCGTGCGTGACCAATGTTTATTGTATAATTTCTTGTCCCGTGGTCAAATTATCTGAAATACAAGTTCTAAAGGTGCACTACAGCAGAATTACAGTTTCAGTTGTTATAATAATAATAATAATAATATCTTTATTTAAAGAGAGTGACTCATTTGGATTAAACCAATTTTCAATAAGGCTCTCTACATGACTACAATGTTAACAATATGAATAAAAAATAATTAATCTACTGTTACACACATGTAAACAATAGACGTATATAAAGTAATATAACAACAACAACAAAAACAACTATGGTATACATTGTGGCTTAACTTATAAATTCAACACTTTTAAAAATAAAATGACTTGTAAGAGTTTTTGAATGCAGATATACTTTTTGATTTTTTAATTTCACTGGACAGTGAATTCCACACTTTTGGACCACTAAAAGAAAAACTTGATTTGTATAATTCTGTATTTGATTTATGCCCGCGTCACACTGTCCCGATTTTTACGCCGATGGCAACACGATTATGGAAATTTTCAAAATCGGGACTGATCGTATCCAGATCGGGCTATTCGTAGTGCCATCTTTAACCATCGTTGAACCATCGGCCACTTTTTCTAGCCTTCGGGGACAACTTCGGGAAGGGTTCTAAATTTTTTAACATGTTAAAAAATCCCCGAAGGTGCGTCCGATGTTGAGGGTTCGTATTGAGTTCGTATCACCATCCTCACCATCGTAATGTCACCGGGAATGCATCTTTGAACATCGTATTGCATTCGTGTTTCCATCGTTTCAATCGGGCAGTTTTGACATTACGATGTCTACACGAATGAATCACGAAGCTACCCGAAGGTCTTACGAAGGCAACACGACTTTGTGAAGACCTCGTAATCCCGTCGTGATGCCATCGAATACAAGTACGAAGGTGACAAGATGGAACTACGACGGCAATAAATCCAGCTAAATGTAAGTTAATTTTCGCGCTTAAGGTAGATAATAAGTAAATGTTTTTTGAGACAGAAATTTTTTATAATTTGCTAAAATGAAGATCTTACTACGCTTTTTTCAAAAATATGACACAAAGTATGGGTCACAGTGCTATTTTTCGAGCTATGAGTCGTTGGAAACTGCCTAAATTTGGTAAGTTTGTTCATGAAAAAACACATAAGAGTGCATAAAAAAATTTCTATGAGATAGAATTTTGAAATAAATTATGAGAAGATAGGTTTCATAATATATTTTAAGAAAATGAAAAGAAAACATGGTGTCACCGAACTTGTTTTCTTGCCACAAGTAAAAATAAAAATTTTCCATAAGACGTAAGACATAAGACATAAGACATTTTATTTCACTAAAGCCCCCACATGAGGTATGTTAGTACAACATTTTTAACAAACAATAAAAGTGTGAACATATTTACATTAGAACAACATGGTTAACAAAGGTGCAATAATAGTATATATAATTAATACAGATATTTGACAGGAAGTACAAATTATAGTAACATGATTAAGCACATGTATTAAAAGGTTTTAATAACACTTTTGCAAAATTTTGCTATTCCAGTAAGTGTAAATAAATCTGATGTATTCATCAATTCTTTAAATTTTAAAACATTTGGGTTATTACATATATTTAAAGGTAAAAATTTAGCTCTTTCATTGTTGAAAAAGGTACATTTGAATAAGTAATGAAACTCATCACCAAGTTCATTAGCATTACAAAGATTACAATGTCTTTCAGTTCTATCAATATTAAAAAATCTGCCCGTTTCAATGGGCAATTTATTACTAAGGCAACGAAATTTACATAAATACGTTCCCTATTAGTCCAGAATTTTGTACTAAAAGAGTTATCTCCCCTTAAATGGCTCATTTGAAAAAAATGATTTTAAAAACCAAAAAGCTTGATATTTGTTAAAATATTTTGAATAATACAATAAATTTACAAGTTTTCTTAATATAGATAAACAGTCTAACCATTAAATTGCAAATATGTTTCCAAATTTGTTGATTTGGGCAAATAACTAGACCGATTTTGTACTGTAATTGTACAATCCAAGATGGCGGTATACCATGAATCTACCTTAAATACATTAAAGTGCCATGCGCGATATGCACTGGTCAGTCTAATACGACAGTTAAGAAAGACGTTCATAAAACATGGAGCTCATATCATATGATTCTATGAGAACAAGAAAGGCGACAGCGTTGTTTCTATAAATTCAAATGGAACAAGAAGAGCAGGTATTACAGGCTCAGGATTTACTTTTACAAATAAAATATTATTTTTTGTCAATTTTTCATATCAAATAACATAATGAAAATCATAAACGTGCCCCGTATACCAACACTGAAGGTACACGTATATAGGGAAACCAACTTTTTTTTCATTATTCTGATTTTTTATGTATCGTCTGAGATGTTGTCACACGAATGTTTACTCCATAAACATTTTGTTTTCTATATGTCATATTTTGCCGCATTTGTTGCTTTCCCCACATCCTTCCTTTAGTCTATATTATTATGATATTCTCCTGGAAAGAGCTCTTTTTGAATAAAAGGGATCAACGAACCCATTACCTTACCTTTAAGATAGATCAGTAAACATGGGCATAATTATGGGTGATTATTAAGACTAGTGCACACATTTTACAGTTCAAACAAGGCAATGCCGAGCGTGGCATCCCCTCGTATGTAACATATTGGGGACAAATATGGACACTATATTTGTATATGACACATGCAGAAAATGGTAAATTGAATACGCATATTTGATACATAAACTATTTTTTTAGAAATCAACCAAATTATTCAGTAACTGGAAATACCCACGGTCTTCCGTCTTATGATTAAACCAAAAATTAAATGTACAATATAATATATATTCAATATTGACCAAACAATTTAAAACGCGTGATACCTTCGGCATATAATTTAAATGTATCGTAAGCTGTACAGACATCGTATGGACATTGCGCCATCATCGTAATCCAGCGTGTAGCCTTCGTGATCCATCTTGTAGGCTTCGGCTGAGATATGAAGCTTAAATACCGTCTTCGGTTAACCTTTGTATGTCCATCTTTTGCTATCGTATATACTTTCGGCACCCTCGTATAGACTTCGTTATTCATCGTACTTGCTTCGGTTACTTTTTGGTATTTTAACGAGATCGGGACCAACTTCGTATCAACTTACAATTTTCGCATTCGGATGTCCATCGTATATAAAAATCGGGACAGTGTGACACGGGCATTACAAAATGTAGGGACAATAAAATTATCCGATGATGAAAGTCGAGTATTGTACGATTGTTTACTACTTGTAGGCACAATAAAATTGGATAAATATTTTGGTGCCAGTTGGTGTTTTGATTTATACATTAATAATGATTTGTGGTAAAATATTCTCTTAGTAACAGGAATGATTCCAGATTTTTCAAATAGTTCAATAGATGGTTTTCGAATATCGTGTTCGTTTAAAATAATTCTAGCTGCCCTTTTTTGCAATTTTAGTAGACTGTCAACTAAAAACTTGTTACAGTTTCCCCATACTGAACAACAGTAATCCAAATGTGGAAGAATATACGCATTGTAAAATAGAATTCGTGCATTGTGATTCAAGTATTTCTTGATTCTTTTTAATAAAGCTAATGAAGAATTAACTTTTTTGATTATATGATTAATTTGATCATACCAAGAAAGAGTTTTGTCAACAAAAATACCCAGGACTTTTTCACAGTGACTTTCATTAATCTTTTGGCCATTAATGGATACATTTAATGTGTCATTACACATTACAGACAGTTTTTGTTTTGAACCTATACACATTGTCTTAGTTTTTGACACATTAACTAACATTTTGTTTTCATCAACCCATTGAAACCATTATATACAAATATTTTCTAATACAACATTGAGTGTCTGACTTATATACCTTTTGTCTTTTCCAATTACAGAAATAGTGCTATCATCAGCAAAAAGATCAAGATTATGATTAGGATTACACAAAGGCAAATCATTAATAAATATTAAAAATAATATAGGACCTAAAACGGACCCTTGAGGTACACCTGCTTTTAATGTAGATACATCTGAAAAGTATTTGAAATTGATACGACTTGATGTCTATCAGCTAAATACGAAGTAAACCAATGAATTGAATTATAAGAACATTTATATTTTTGTAATTTTTGAAGGAGCAGTTTGTGATTTAGAAGACCAAAAGCTTTACATAGATCTAAAAATACTGCCCCTACTAAATTTCCTTCATCAACGGCTTTTAACCATTTATCTATCAAAGAAGTCATAGCAGTTTGACAGTTATAATTCAGACACAAATTAATATGGTTATTTTGAAATCTGCTGCATGGTTTATTCCATTGGCAATCATATTCACGAAAAGTTGTAAATCTTGAATATTCTGTAATATCTTTATGAAGCGTGATTGAGAAGTACATTCACACAGACACTGCAATCATTGTCATCTTTAAAATTTACTTTGCATGCACTAAATTTC